>NW_027189164.1:157522-205969 GCF_040958095.1 Procambarus clarkii
AACTACTCCTGACACAACCACCACCACAACAACCACACCTAACACCACAACCACTTCCAACACTACCACCACTCCCAACACCAACACCACTCTCAGCACCACAACCAAACCCAACACCACAACCACTCTCAACACCACAACCTCTCCCAACACCACAACCACTCCCAACACCACAACCTCTCCCAACACCAACACCACTCCCAACACCACAACCTCTCCCAACACCACAACCACTCTCAACACCACAACCTCTCCCAACACCACAACCACTCCCAACACCACCACAACTCCCAACACCACGAGCACTCCCAACACCACAACCACTCCCAACACCACAACCACTCTCAAGACCACAACCACTCCCAACACCACAACCACTCCCAACACCACCACCACTCCCAACACCACAACCACTCCTAACACCACTACTACTCCTAACAACACCACCACTCCAAACACTACAACCACTCCCAACACCACAACTACTCCCAACACCACCACCACTCCCAACAACACCACCACTCCCAACACCACAACCACTCCCACCACCACCACCACTCACAACACCACAGCCACTCCCAACATCATTATCACTCCCAACAGCACCACCACTTCCAACACCACTACCACTCTCAACACCACAACCACTCTCAACACCACAACCACTCCTAACACCACCACCACAACCACTCCCAACACCACCACCACTCCCAACAACACCACCACTCCCAACACCACAACCACTCCCAACACCACCACCACTCCCAACACCACAACCTCTCCTAACCCAACCACCACCACCACAACCACTCCCAACACTACAACTCTCAACACCACAAGCACTGCGAACACCACAACCACTCTCAACACCACAACCACTCCCAACACCACAACCACTCCCAACACCAACTCCATCACTCCCAACACCACCACCACTCCTAACACCACAACCACTCCTAACACCACCACCACTCCCAACACCACCACCATTCATAACACCACCACCACTGCCAACACCATCATCACCACCACCACTCCCAACACAATTACCACTCTCTACACCACCACAACTCCCAACACCACCACCACTCCCAACACCACAATCACTCCTAACACCACAACCACTCCCAAAACTACAACAACTCTCAACACCACCACCACTGCCAACACCACAACCACTCCCAACACCACCACCACCCCCAACACCAACACCACCACCACCACTCCCAACACAACCACCACTCCCAAAACCACCACCACTCCCAACACCACTGCCACTCGCAACACCAACACCACTCCCAACACCACAACCACTCCCAACACCACTACCACTCCCAAAACCACCACCACTCCCAAAACCCCCACCACTCCCAACACCACCACCACTCCCAACAACACCACCAATCCCAACACCACAACCACTCCCAACACCACCACCACTCCCAACGCCACAACCACTCCTAACACCACCACCACCACCACAACCACTCCCAACACCACCACAACTCCCAACACCACCAGCACTCCCAACATCACAACTACTCCTAACACCACCACCACCACCACAACCACACCCAACACCACAACCACTTCCAACACTACCACCACTCCCAACACCAACAACACTCTCAACACGACAACCACTCCCAACACCACAACAACTCCCAACACCACAACCACTCTCAACACCACAACCTCTCCCAACACCACAACCACTCCCAACATAACAACCTCTCCCAACACCACAACCACTCCCAACAACACCACCACTCCCAACACCACCACCACTCCCAACACCAACACCACTCCTAACACCAAAACCTCTCCCAACATCACCACCACTCCCAACACCACAACCACTCCCAATACCACCACCACTCCCAACAACACCACCACTCCCAACACCACAACAACTCCCAACACCACCACTATTCCCAACACCAACACCACTGCCAACACCACCACCACCACAACCACTCCCAGCACCACCACCTCTCCCAACACCACAACCACTCCTAACACCACAACCACTCCCAACACCACCATCACTCCCAACAGCACAACCACTCCCAACACCACAACCACTCCCAACACCACCACTACTCCCAACATCACAACCACTCTTAACACCACCACCACAACCACTCCCAACACCACCACCACTCCCAACACCACCAGTACTCCCATCACCACCACCACTCCCAACACCACCACCACTCCCAACACCACCACCACTCCCAACACCAACACCACTCTCAACATCACAACCACTCCCAACACCACAACCACTCTCAAGACCACAACCACTCCCAACACCACAACCACTCCTAACACCACCACCACTCCCAACAACACCACCAATCCCAACACCACAACCACTCCCAACACCACCACCACTCCCAACACCACAACTACTCCTAACCCAACCACGACCACCACAACCACTCCCAAAACCACCACTCTCAACACCACCACTCTCAACACCACAAGCACTGCGAACACCACAACCACTCTCAACACCACAACCACTCCCAACACCACCACCACTCCCAACACCACAACTACTCCTAACCCAACCACGACCACCACAACCACTCCCAAAACCACCACTCTCAACACCACCACTCCCAACACCACAACCACTCCCAACACCACCACTACTCCCAACATCACAACCACTCTTAACACCACCACCACAACCACTCCCAACACCACAACCACTCCCAACACCACCAGCACTCCCAACACCACCACCACACCCAACACCACAACCAATCCTAACACCACAACCACTTCCAACACCACTATCACTCCCAACAGCACCACCACTCCCAACACCACAACCACTCCCAACACCACCACCACTCCCAACAACACAACCACTCCTAACACCACCACCACAACCACTCCCAACACCACCACCACTCCCAACACCACCAGCACTCCCAACACCATCACCACTCCCAACACCACCACCACTCCCAACACCACCACCACTCCCAACACCAACACCACTCCCAACACCACAAAAACTCCCAACACCGCCACAACTCCCAACAACACCACCACTCCCACACCACAACTACTCCCAAAAGCACCAGCACTCCCAACACCACAACCACTCCTAACACAACCACCACCACCACAACCACTCCAAACACCACCACTCTCAACATTACAAGCACTCCGAACACCACAACCACTCTCAACACCATAACCACTCCCAACACCACCACCACTCCCAACACCACCACCACTCCCAACACCAACACCACTCTCAACACTACAACCACTTCCAACACAACAACCACTCTCAAGACCACAACCACTCCCAACACCACAACCACTCCCAACACCACCACCACTCCCAACAACACCACCACCACTCCCAACACCACCACCACTCCCAACACCACCATCACTCCCAACAGCACCACCACTCCCAACACAGCAACCACTCCCAACACCACCACCATTCCCAACAACACAACCACACCTAACACCACCACCACAACCACTCCCAACACCACCATCACTCCCAACACCACCAGCACTCCCATCACCACCAACACTCCCAACACCACCACCACTCCCAACACCACCGCCACTCCCAACACCACCACCACTCCCAACACCAACACCACTCTCAACACCACAACCACTCCCAACACCACAACCACTCTCAAGACCACAACCACTCCCAACACCACAACTACTCCCAACACCACCACCACTCCCAACAACACCACCACTCCCAACAAAACAACCACCCAACACCACCATCACTCCCAACAGCACCACCACTCCCAACACCACAACCACTCCCAACACCACTACCACTCCCAACAACACCAGCACTCCCAACACCACCACCACTCCCAACACCACCACCACTCCTAACACCACCACCACTCCCAACACCAACACCACTCTCAACACCACAACCACTCCCAACACCACAACCATTCTCAATACCACAACCACTCACAACACCACAACCACTCCCAACACCACCACCATCACAACCAACACCACCACCACTCCCAACACCACAACCACTCCCAACACCACCACTACTCCCAACAACACAACCACTCCTAACACCACCACCACAACCACTCCCAACACCACCACCACTCCCAACACCACCAGTACTCCCATCACCACCACCACTCCCAACACCACCACCACTCCCAACACCACCAGTACTCCCATCACCACCACCACTCCCAACACCACCACCACTCCCAACACCACCAGTACTCCCATCACCACCACCACTCCCAACACCACCACCACTCCCAACACCACCACCACTCCCAACACCAACACCACTCTCAACACCACAACCACTCCCAACACCACAACCACTCTCAACACCACAACCACTCCCAACACCACAACCACTCCCAACACCACCACCACTCCCAACACCACAACCTCTCCCAACACAACAACCACTCCCAACAACACCATCACTCCCAACAACACCACCACTCCCAACACCACAACCACTCCCAACACCACAACCACTCCCAACACCACCACCACTCCCAACACCACCACCACTCTCAACACCACAACCACTCCCAACACCACCACCACTCCCAACACCACAACCTCTCCCAACACCACAACCACTCCCAACACCACCACCACTCCCAACAACACCACCACTCCCAACACCACAACAACTCCCAACACCACAACCACTCCCAACACCACAACCACTCTCAACACCACAACCACTCCCAACACCACAACCACTCCCAACACCACCACCATCACTACCAACACTACCACCACTCCCAACACCACCGCCACTCCCAACACCACCACCACTCTTTATACCAACAACACTCTCAACACCACAAGCACTCCCAACACCAAAACCACTTCCAACACCACCTCCATCACTCCCATCACCACCAACACTCCCAACACCACCAACACTCCCAACACCACCATTACTCCCAACACTACCACCACTCCCAACACCAACACCACTCTCAACACCACAACCACTCCCAACACCACAACCACTCTCAAGACCACAACCACTCCCAACACCACAACTACTCCCAACACCACCACCACTCCCAACACCACTACCACTCCCAACAACACCAGCACTCCCAACACCACCACCACTCCCAACACCACCACCACTCCTAACACCACCACCACTCCCAACACCAACACCACTCTCAACACCACAACCACTCCCAACACCACAACCACTCTCAAGACCACAACCACTCCCAACATCACAACCACTCCCAACACCACCACAACTCCCAACACCAGAACCACTCCTAACACAACCACCACCACCACAACCACTCTAAACACCACCACTCTCAACACCACAAGCACTCCGAACACCACACCCACTCTCAATACCACAACCACTCACAACACCACAACCACTCCCAACACCACCACCATCACAACCAACACCACCACCACTCCCAACACCACAACCACTCCCAACACCACCACTACTCCCAACAACACAACCACTCCTAACACCACCACCACAACCACTCCCAACACCACCACCACTCCCAACACCACCAGTACTCCCATCACCACCACCACTCCCAACACCACCACCACTCCCAACACCACCACCACTCCCAACACCAACACCACTCTCAACACCACAACCACTCCCAACACCACAACCACTCTCAACACCACAACCACTCCCAACACCACAACCACTCCCAACACCACCACCAATCCCAACACCACAACCACTCCCAACACAACAACCACTCTCAACACCACCATCACTCCCAACAACACCACCACTCCCAACACCACAACCACTCCCAACACCACAACCACTCCCAACACCACCACCACTCCCAACACCACCACCACTCTCAACACCACAACCACTCCCAACACCACCACCACTCCCAACACCACAACCTCTCCCAACACCACAACCACTCCCAACACCACCACCACTCCCAACAACACCACCACTCCCAACACCACAACAACTCCCAACACCACAACCACTCCCAACACCACAACCACTCTCAACACCACAACCACTCCCAACACCACAACCACTCCCAACACCACCACTATCACTACCAACACTACCACCACTCCCAACACCACCGCCACTCCCAACACCACCACCACTCTTTATACCAACAACACTCTCAACACCACAAGCACTCCCAACACCAAAACCACTTCCAACACCACCTCCA
Source organism: Procambarus clarkii (assembly GCF_040958095.1). Taxonomy (NCBI): domain Eukaryota; kingdom Metazoa; phylum Arthropoda; class Malacostraca; order Decapoda; family Cambaridae; genus Procambarus; species Procambarus clarkii. The sequence continues at coordinate 163,756 of NW_027189164.1, forward strand.
TCACTCCCATCACCACCAACACTCCCAACACCACCACCACTCCCAACACCAACACCATTCCCAACACCACAAAAACTCCCAACACCGCCACAACTCCTAACAACACCACCACTCCCACACCACAACCACTCCCAAAAGCACCAGCACTCCCAACACCACAACCACTCCTAACACAACCACCACCACCACAACCACTCCAAACACCACCACTCTCAACATTACAAGCACTCCGAACACCACAACCACTCTCAACACCATAACCACTCCCAACACCACCACCACTCCCAACACCACAACCACTCCCAACACCACCACCACTCCCAACAACACCACCACTCCCAACACCACAACAACTCCCAACACCACAACCACTCCCAACACCACAACCACTCTCAACACCACAACCACTCCCAACACCACAACCACTCCCAACACCACCACCATCACTACCAACACTACCACCACTCCCAACACCACCGCCACTCCCAACACCACCACCACTCTTTATACCAACAACACTCTCAACACCACAAGCACTCCCAACACCAAAACCACTTCCAACACCACCTCCATCACTCCCATCACCACCAACACTCCCAACACCACCAACACTCCCAACACCACCAATACTCCCAACACTACCACCACTCCCAACACCAACACCACTCTCAACACCACAACCACTCCCAACACCACAACCACTCTCAAGACCACAACCACTCCCAACACCACAACTACTCCCAACACCACCACCACTCCCAACACCACTACCACTCCCAACAACACCAGCACTCCCAACACCACCACCACTCCCAACACCACCACCACTCCTAACACCACCACCACTCCCAACACCAACACCACTCTCAACACCACAACCACTCCCAACACCACAACCACTCTCAAGACCACAACCACTCCCAACATCACAACCACTCCCAACACCACCACAACTCCCAACACCAGAACCACTCCTAACACAACCACCACCACCACAACCACTCTAAACACCACCACTCTCAACACCACAAGCACTCCGAACACCACACCCACTCTCAATACCACAACCACTCACAACACCACAACCACTCCCAACACCACCACCATCACAACCAACACCACCACCACTCCCAACACCACAACCACTCCCAACACCACCACTACTCCCAACAACACAACCACTCCTAACACCACCACCACAACCACTCCCAACACCACCACCACTCCCAACACCACCAGTACTCCCATCACCACCACCACTCCCAACACCACCACCACTCCCAACACCACCACCACTCCCAACACCAACACCACTCTCAACACCACAACCACTCCCAACACCACAACCACTCTCAACACCACAACCACTCCCAACACCACAACCACTCCCAACACCACCACCAATCCCAACACCACAACCACTCCCAACACAACAACCACTCCCAACACCACCATCACTCCCAACAACACCACCACTCCCAACACCACAACCACTCCCAACACCACAACCACTCCCAACACCACCACCACTCCCAACACCACCACCACTCTCAACACCACAACCACTCCCAACACCACCACCACTCCCAACACCACAACCTCTCCCAACACCACAACCACTCCCAACACCACCACCACTCCCAACAACACCACCACTCCCAACACCACAACAACTCCCAACACCACAACCACTCCCAACACCACAACCACTCTCAACACCACAACCACTCCCAACACCACAACCACTCCCAACACCACCACTATCACTACCAACACTACCACCACTCCCAACACCACCGCCACTCCCAACACCACCACCACTCTTTATACCAACAACACTCTCAACACCACAAGCACTCCCAACACCAAAACCACGTCCAACACCACCTCCATCACTCCCATCACCACCAACACTCCCAACACCACCACCACTCCCAACACCAACACCATTCCCAACACCACAAAAACTCCCAACACCGCCACAACTCCTAACAACACCACCACTCCCACACCACAACCACTCCCAAAAGCACCAGCACTCCCAACACCACAACCACTCCTAACACAACCACCACCACCACAACCACTCCAAACACCACCACTCTCAACATTACAAGCACTCCGAACACCACAACCACTCTCAACACCATAACCACTCCCAACACCACCACCACTCCCAACACCACCACCACTCCCAACACCAACACCACTCTCAACACTACAACCACTTCCAACACAACAACCACTCTCAAGACCACAACCACTCCCAACACCACAACCACTCCCAACACCACCACCACTCCCAACAACACCACCACCACTCCCAACACCACCACCACTCCCAACACCACCATCACTCCCAACAGCACCACCACTCCCAACACAGCAACCACTCCCAACACCACCACCATTCCCAACAACACAACCACACCTAACACCACCACCACAACCACTCCCAACACCACCATCACTCCCAACACCACCAGCACTCCCATCACCACCAACACTCCCAACACCACCACCACTCCCAACACCACCGCCACTCCCAACACCACCACCACTCCCAACACCAACACCACTCTCAACACCACAACCACTCCCAACACCACAACCACTCTCAAGACCACAACCACTCCCAACACCACAACTACTCCCAACACCACCACCACTCCCAACAACACCACCACTCCCAACAAAACAACCACCCAACACCACCATCACTCCCAACAGCACCACCACTCCCAACACCACAACCACTCCCAACACCACTACCACTCCCAACAACACCAGCACTCCCAACACCACCACCACTCCCAACACCACCACCACTCCTAACACCACCACCACTCCCAACACCAACACCACTCTCAACACCACAACCACTCCCAACACCACAACCATTCTCAATACCACAACCACTCACAACACCACAACCACTCCCAACACCACCACCATCACAACCAACACCACCACCACTCCCAACACCACAACCACTCCCAACACCACCACTACTCCCAACAACACAACCACTCCTAACACCACCACCACAACCACTCCCAACACCACCACCACTCCCAACACCACCATTACTCCCATCACCACCACCACTCCCAACACCACCACCACTCCCAACACCACCACCACTCCCAACACCAACACCACTCTCAACACCACAACCACTCCCAACACCACAACCACTCTCAACACCACAACCACTCCCAACACCACAACCACTCCCAACACCACCACCACTCCCAACACCGCAACCTCTCCCAACACAACAACCACTCCCAACACCACCATCACTCCCAACAACACCACCACTCCCAACACCACAACCACTCCCAACACCACAACCACTCCCAACACCACCACCACTCCCAACACCACCACCACTCTCAACACCACAACCACTCCCAACACCACCACCACTCCCAACACCACAACCTCTCCCAACACCACAACCACTCCCAACACCACCACCACTCCCAACAACACCACCACTCCCAACACCACAACAACTCCCAACACCACAACCACTCCCAACACCACAACCACTCTCAACACCACAACCACTCCCAAAACCACCTCTATCACTACCAACACTACCACCACTCCCAACACCACCGCCACTCCCAACACCACCTCCACTCTTTATACCAACAACACTCTCAACACCACAAGCACTCCCAACACCAAAACCACTTCCAACACCACCTCCATCACTCCCATCACCACCAACACTCCCAACACCACGACCACTCCCAACACCACCATTACTCCCAACACTACCACCACTCCCAACACCAACACCACTCTCAACACCACAACCACTCCCAACACCACAACCACTCTCAAGACCACCACCACTCCCAACACCACCGCCACTCCCAACACCACCACCACTCTTTATACCAACAACACTCTGAACACCACAAGCACTCCCAACACCAAAACCACTTCCAACACCACCTCCATCACTCCCAACACCACCACCACTCCCAACACCACAACCACTCCTAACACCACCACCACTCCCAACACCACCACTATTCCCAACACCACCACCACTCCCAACACAATTACCACTCCCAACACCACCACCACTCCCAACACCACCACCACTCCCAACACCTCCACCACTCCCAACACCACAACCACTCCTAACACCACACCCACTCCCAACACTACAACAACTCCTAACACCACCACCACTGCCAACACCACAACCACTCTCAAACCACCACCACCACCACCCCCAACACCACCACCACCACCACCACTCTCAACACAACTACCACTCCCAAAACCACCACCACTCCCTACACCACTGCCACTCGCAACACTAACCCCACTCCCAACACCACAACCACTCCCAACACCACCACCACTCCCAAAACCACCACCACTCCCAACACCACCACCACTCCCAACAACACCACCACTCCCAACCAACACCACAACCACTCCCAACACCACCACCACTCCCAACACCAAAACCACTCCTAACACCACCACCACCTCCACAACCACTCCAAACACAACCACAACTCCCAACACCACCAGCACTCCCAACACCACAACTACTCCTAACACCACCACCACCACAACAACCACACCCAACACCACAACCACTTCCAACACTACCACCACTCCCAACACCACCACCACTCCCAACACCACCAGTACTCCCATCACCACCACCAATCCGAACACCACCACCACTCCCAACACCACCACCACTCCTAACACCAACACCACTCTCAACACCACAACCACTCCCAACACCACAACCACTCTCAACACCACAACCACTCCCAACACCACAACCACTCCCAACACCACCACCACTCCCTAAACCACAACCTCTCCCAACACCACAACCACTCCCAACACCATTACCACTCCCAACAACACCACCACTCCCAACACCACAACCACTCCCAACACCACAACCACTCCCAACACCACCACCACTCCCAACACAACAACCACTCCTAACACCACCACCACCACCACAACCAATCCCAACACCACCACCACTCCCAACACCACCAGCACTCCCAACACCACCACCACTCCCAACATTACAACCACTCCTAACACCACCATCACCATCACATCCACTCCCAACACCACCACCTCTCCCAACACCACATCCACTCCCACACCACTACCACTGCCAACACAACAACCACTCCTAACACCAAAACCACCACCACAACCACTCCCAACACCACCACCACTCCCAACACCACGACCACTCCGAACACCACAACCACTCCTAACACCACCACAACTCCCAACACCACCGCCACTCCCAACACCACCACCACTCTTTACACCAACATCGCTCTCAACACCACAAGCACTCCCAACACCACAACCACTCTCAACACCACAACCACTCCCAGCACCACAACTACTCCCAATACCACCACCATCACTCCCAGCACTACCACCACTCCCAACACCACAACCACTCCTAACACCACCACCACTCCCAACACCACCACTACTCCCAAAACCACCAGCCCTCCCAACACCACAACCACTCCTAACACAACCACCACCACCACAACCATTCCAATCACCACCACTCTCAACACCACAAGCACTCCGAACACCACAACCACTCTCAACACCATAACCACTCCCAACACCACCACCACTCCCAACACCACCACCACTCCCAACACCAACACCACTCTCAACACTACAACCACCTCCAACACCACAACCACTCTTAAGACCACAACCACTCCCAACACCACAACAACTCCCAACACCACCACCACTCCCAACAACACCACCACTCCCAACACCACCACCACTCCCAACACCACCATCACTCCCAACAGCACCCCCACTCCCAACACAGCAACCACTCCCAACACCACCACCACTCCCAACAACACAACCACTCCTAAAACCACCACCACAACCACTCCCTACACCACCACCACTCCCAACACCACTAGCACTCCCATCACCACCAACAATCCCAACACCACCACCACTCCCAACACCACCACCACTCCCAACACCACCACCACTCCCAACACCAACACCACTCTCAACACCACAACCACTCCCAACACCACAACCACTCTCAAGACCACAACCACTCCCAACACCACCGCCACTCCCAACACCACAACCACTCTTTATACCAACAACACTCTCAACACCACAAGCACTCCCAACACCAAAACCACTTCCAACACCACCTCCATCACTCCCAACACCACCACCACTCCCAACACCACAACCACTCCTAACACCACCACCACTCCTAACACCACCACCATTCCTAACACCACCACCACTCCCAACACAATTACCACTCCTAACACCACCACCACTCCCAACACCACCACCACTCCCAACACCTCCACCACTCCCAACACCACAACCACTCCTAACACCACACCCACTCCCAACACTACAACAACTCCTAACATCACCACCACTGCCAACACCACAAACACTCTCAAACCACCACCACCACCACCCCCAACACCACCACCACCACCACCACTCCCAACACAACTACCACTCCCAAAACCACCACCACTCCCAACACCACTGCCACTCGCAACACTTACCCCACTCCCAACACCACAACCACTCCCAACACCACCAACACTCCCAAAACCACCACCACTCCCAACACCACCACCACTCCCAACAACACCACCACTCCCAACACCACAACCACTCCCAACACCACCACCACTCCCAACACCAAAACCACTCCTAACACCACCACCACAACCACAACCACTCCCAACACCACCACAACTCCCAACACCACCAGCACTCCCAACACCACAACTACTCCTAACATCACCACCACCACCACAACCACACCCAACACCACAACCACTTCCAACACTACCACCACTCCCAACACCAACACCACTCTCAACACCACAACCAATCCCAACACCACAACCACTCTCAACACCAATACCACTCCTAACACCAAAACCTCTCCCAACACCACAAACACTCCCAACAACACCACCACTCCCAACGCCACCACCACTCCCAACACCAATACCACTCCTAACACCAAAACCTCTCCCAACACCACAACCATTCTCTACACCACAACCACTCCCAACACCACAACCACTCCCAACACCACCACCACTCCCAACAACACCACCTCTCGCAACACCACAACTACTCCCAACACTACCACCACTCACAACACCACAACCACTCCTAACACCACAACCACTCCCAACACCACCACCACTCCCAACAACACCACCACTCCCAACACCTCAACAACTCCCAACACCACCACCACTCCCAACACCACAACCACTCCTAACACCACCACCACCACCACAACCACTTCCAAAACCACCACCACTCTCAACACCACCAGCACTCCCAACACCACAACCACTCCCAAACTACAACAACTCCAATCACCACCACCACTCCTAACACCACCACCACTCCTAACACCACCACCACCACCACAACCAATCCCAAACCCCACCACCACTCCCAACACCACCAGCACTCCCTACACCACCACCACTCCCATCATTACAACCACTCCTAACACCACCATCACCATCACAACCACTCCCAACACCACCACCACTCCCAACACCACCACCACTCCCAACACCACATCCACTCCCACAAAACTACCACTGCCAACACAACAACCACTCCTAACACCACAACCACCACCACAACCACTCCCAACACCACCACCACTCCCAACACCATGACCACTCCGAACACCACAACCTCTCCTAACACCACCACCACTCCCAACACCACCGCCACTCCCAACACCACCACCACTCTTTACACCAACATCGCTCTCAACACCACAAGCACTCCCAACACCACAACCACTCTCAACACCACAACCACTATCAACACCACAACTACTCCCAACACCACCGCCATCACTCCCAGCACTACCACCACTCCCAACACCACAACCACTCCTAACACCACCACCACTCCCAACACCACCACTACTTCCAAAACCACCAGCACTCCCAACACCACAACCACTCCTAACACAACCACCACCACCACAACCATTCCAAACAACACCACTCTCAACACCACAAGCACTCCGAACACCACAACCACTCTCAACACCATAACCACTCCCAACACCACCACCACTCCCAACACCACCACCACTCCCAACACCAACACCACTCTCAACACTACAACCACCTCCAACACCACAACCACTCTCAAGACCACAACCACTCCCAACACCACAACCACTCCCAACACCACTACCACTCCCAACAACACCACCACTCCCAACACCACCACCACTCCCAACACCACCATCACTCCCAACAGCACCACCACTCCCAACACAGCAACCACTCCCAACACCACCACCACTCCCAACAACACAACCACTCCTAACACCACCACCACAACCACTCCTAACACCACCACCACAACCACTCCCAACACCACCACAACTCCAAACACCACCAGCACTCCCATCACCACCAACACTCCCAACACCACCACCACTTCCAACACCACAACCACTCCTAACACCACCACCACAACCACTCCCAACACCACCACAACTCCAAACACCACCAGCACTCCCATCACCACCAACACTCCCAACACCACCACCACTTCCAACACCACAACCACTCCCAACACCACCACCACTCCCAACACCAACACCACTCTCAACACCACAACCACTCCCAACACCACAACCACTCTCAAGACCACCACCACTCCCAACACCACAACCACTCTCAAACCACCACCACCACCACCCCCAACACCACCACCACCACCACCACTCCCAACACAACTACCACTCCCAAAACCATCACCACTCCCAACACCACTGCCACTCGCAACACTAACCCCACTCCCAACACCACAACCACTCCCAACACCACCACCACTCCCAAAACCACCACCACTCCCAACACCACCACCACTCCCAACAACACCACCACTCCCAACACCACAACCACTCCTAACACCACCACCACCACCACAACCACTCCCAAAACCACCACCACTCTCAACACCACCAGCACTCCCAACACCACCAGCACTCCCAAACTACAACAACTCCCAACACCACCACCACTCCTAACACCACCACCACTCCTACCACCACCATCACCATCACAACCACTCCCAACACCACCACCACTCCCAACACCACCACCACTCCCAACACCACATCCACTCCCACACCACTACCACTGCCAACACAACAACCACTCCTAACACCACAACCACCACCACAACCACTCCCAACACCACCACCACTCCCAACACCACGACAACTCCGAACACCACAACCACTCCTAACACCACCACCACCACCACTCCCAACACCACCACCTCTCTTTACACCAACATCGCCCTCAACACCACAAGCACTCCCAACACCACAACCAATCTCAACACCACAACCACTCCCAACACCACAACTACTCCCAACACCACCGCAATCACTCCCAGCACTACCACCACTCCCAACACCACAACCACCCCTAACACCACCACCACTCCCAACACCACCACCACTCCCAAAACCACCAGCACTCCCAACACCACAACCACTCCTAACACAACCACCACCACCACAACCATTCCAAACACCACCACTCTCAACAGCACAAGCACTCCGAACACCACAACCACTCTCAACACCATAACCACTCCCAACACCACCACCACTCCCAACACCACCACCACTCCCAACACCAACACCACTCTCAACACTACAACCACCTCCAACACCACAACCACTCTCAAGACCACAACCACTCCCAACACCACAACCACTCCCAACACCACCACCACTCCCAACAACACCACCACTCCCAACACCACCAACACTCCCAACACCACCATCACTCCCAACAGCACCACCACTCCCAACACAGCAACCACTCCCAACACCACCACCACTCCCAACAACACAACCACTCCTAACACCACCACCACAACCACTCCCAACACCACCACCACTCCCAACACCACCACCACTCCCAACACCTCCACCACTCCCAACACCACAACTACTTTTAACACCACACCCACTCCCAACACTACAACAACTCCTAACACCACCACCACTGCCAACACTACAACCACTCTCAAACCACCACCACCACCACCCCCAACACCACCACCACCACCACCACTCCCAACACAACTACCACTCCCAAAACCACCACCACTCCCAACACCACTGCCACTCGCAACACTAACCCCACTCCCAACACCACAACCACTCCCAACACCACCACCACTCCTAAAACCACCACCACTCCCAACACCACCACCACTCCCAACAACACCACCACTCCCAACACCTCAACAACTCCCAACACCACCACCACTTCCAACACCACAACTACTCCTAACACCACCACCACAACCACTCCCAAAACCACCACCACTCTCAACACCACCAGCACTCCCAACACCACCACCACTCCCAAACTACAACAACTCCCAACACCACCACCACTCCTAACACCACCACCACTCCTAACACCACCACCACCACCACAACCAATCCCAACACCACCACCACTCCCAACACCACCAGCACTCCCACACCACTACCACTGCCAACACAACAACCACTCCTAACACCACAACCACCACCACAACCACTCCCAACACCACCACCACTCCGAACACAACAACCACTCCTAACACCACCACCACCGCCACTCCCAACACCACCACCACTCTTTACACCAACATCGCCCTCAACACCACAAGCAGTCCCAACACCACAACCAATCTCAACACCACAACCACTCCCAACACCACAACTACTCCCAACACCACCGCCATCACTCCCAGCACTACCACCACTCCCAACACCACCACCACTCCCAAAACCACCAGCACTCCCAACACCACAACCACTCCTAACACAACCACCACCACCACAACCATTCCAAACACCACCACTCTCAACAGCACAAGCACTCCGAACACCACAACCACTCTCAACACCATAACCACTCCCAACACCACCACCACTCCCAACACCACCACCACTCCCAACACCAACACCACTCTCAACACTACAACCACCTCCAACACCACAACCACTCTCAAGACCACAACCACTTCCAACACCACAACCACTCCCAACACCACCACCACTCCCAACAACACCACCACTCCCAACACCACCACCACTCCCAACACCACCATCACTCCCAACAGCACCACCAATCCCAACACAGCAACCACTCCCAACACCACCACCACTCCCAACAACACAATCACTCCTAACACCACCACCACAACCACTCCCAACACCACCACCACTCCCAACACCACCAGCACTCCCATCACCACCAACACTCCCAACACCACAACCACTCCCAACACCACCACCACTTTCAACACCACCACCACTCCCAACACCAAGACCACTCTCAACACCACAACCACTCCCAACACCACAACCTCTCCCAACACCACAACCACTCCTAACACAACCACCAGCACCACAACCACTCTAAACACCACCACTCTCAACACCACAAGCACTCCGAACACCACAACCACTCTCAATACCACAACCACTCACAACACCACAACCACTCCCAACACCACCACCATCACAACCAACACCACCACCACTCCCAACACCACCACCACTCCCAACACCAACACCACTCTCAACACCACAACCACTCCCAACACCACAACCACTCTCAAGACCACAACCACTCCCAACACCACAACCACTCCCAACACCATCACCACTCCCAACACCAGAACCACTCCTAACACAACCACCAGCACCACAACCACTCTAAACACCACCACTCTCAACACCACAAGCACTCCGAACACCACAACCACTCTCAATACCACAACCACTCACAACACCACAACCACTCCCAACACCACCACCATCACAACCAACACCACCACCACTCCCAACACCACAACCACTCCCAACACCACCACTACTCCCAACAACACAACCACTCCTAACACCACCACCACAACCACTCCCAACACCACCACCACTCCCCACACCACCAGTACTCCCATCACCACCACCACTCCCAACACCACCACCACTCCCAACACCACCACCACTCCCAACACCAACACCACTCTCAACACCACAACCACTCCCAACACCACAACCACTCTCAACACCACAACCACTCCCAACACCACAACCACTCTCAACACCACAACCACTCCCAACAACACCACCACTCCCAACACCACAACCACTCCCAACACCACCACCACTCCCAACACCACCACCACTCCCAACACCACCACCACTCCCAACACCACCACCACTCCCAACACCACCACCACTCCCAACACCACAACCACTCCTAACCCAACCACCACAACCACAACCACTCCCAACACCACCACTCTCAACACCACAAGCACTGCGAACACCACAACCACTCTCAACACCACAACCACTCCCAACACCACAACCACTCCCAACACCACCACCACTCCCAACAACACCACCACTCCCAACACCACAACCACTCCCAACACCACCACCACTCCCAACACCACAACCACTCCCAACACCACCACCACTCCCAACACCACAAGCTCTCCCAACACCACAACCACTCCAAACACCACCACCACTCCCAACAACACCACAACTCCCAACACCACAACCACTCCCAACACCACAACTACTCCCAACACCACCACCACTCCCAACAACACCACCACTCCCAGCACCACAACCACTCCCAACACCACCACCACTCACAACACCACAACCACTCCTAACCCAACCACCACAACCACAACCACTCTCAACACCACAACCACTCCCAACACCACAACCACTCCCAACACCACCACCATCACTACCAACACCACCACCACTCCCAACACCACCGCCACTCCCAACACCACCACCACTCTTTATACCAACAACACTCTGAACACCACAAGCACTCCCAACACCAAAACCACTTCCAACACCACCTCCATCACTCCCAACACCACCAGTACTCCCAACACCACATCCACTCCCACACCACTACCACTGCCAACACAACAACCACTCCTAGCACCACAACCACCACCACAACCACTCCCAACACCACCACCACTCCCAACACCACAACCAATCTCAACACCACAACCACTCCCAACACCACAACTACTCCCAACACCACCGCCATCACTCCCAGCACTACCACCACTCCCAACACCACCACCACTCCCAAAACCACCAGCACTCCCAACACCACAACCACTCCTAACAAAACCACCACCACCACAACCATTCCAAACACCACCACTCTCAACAGCACAAGCACTCCGAACACCACAACCACTCTCAACACCATAACCACTCCCAACACCACCACCACTCCCAACACCACCACCACTCCCAACTCCAACACCACTCTCAACACTACAACCACCTCCAACACCACAACCACTCTCAACACCACAACCACTCCCAACACCACAACCACTCCCAACACCACCACCACTCCCAACAACACCACCACTCCCAACACCACCACCACTCCCAACACCACCATCACTCCCAACAGCACCACCACTCCCAACACAGCAACCAATCCCAACACCACCACCACTCCCAACAACACAACCACTCCTAACACCACCACCACAACCACTCCCAACACCAACACCACTCTCAACACTACAACCACCTCCAACACCACAACCACTCTCAACACCACAACCACTCCCAACACCACAACCACTCCCAACACCACCACCACTCCCAACAACACCACCACTCCCAACACCACCACCACTCCCAACACCACCATCACTCCCAACAGCACCACCACTCCCAACACAGCAACCACTCCCAACACCACCACCACTCCCAACAACACAACCACTCCTAACACCACCACCACAACCACTCCCAACACCACCACCACTCCGAACACCACCAGCACTCCCATCACCACCAACACTCCCAACACCACAACCACTCCCAACACCACCACCACTCCCAACACCACCACCACTACCAACACCAACACAACTCTCAACACCACAACCACTCCCAACACCACAACCACTCTCAAGACCACAACCACTCCCAACACCACAACTACTCCCAACACCACCACCACTCCCAACAACACCACCACTCCCAACACCACAACCACTCCCAACACCACCATCACTCCCAACAGCACCACCACTCCCAAAACCACAACCACTCCCAACACCACCACCACTCCCAACAACACCAGCACTCCCAACACCACCACCACTCCCAACACCACCACCACTCCCAACACCACCACCACTCCCAACACCAACACCACTCTCAACACCACAACCACTCCCAACACCACAACCACTCTCAAGACCACAACTACTCCCAACACCACAACCACTCCCAACACCACCACCACTCCCAACACCAGAACCACTCCTAACACAACCACCAGCACCACAACCACTCTAAACACCACCACTCTCAACACCACAAGCACTCCGAACCCCACAACCACTCTCAATACCACAACCACTCACAACACCACAACCACTCCCAACACCACCACCATCACAACCAGCACCACCACCACTCCCAACACCACAACCACTCCCAACACCACCACTACTCCCAACAACACAACCACTCCTAACACCACCACCTCAACCACTCCCAACACCACCACCACTCCCAACACCACCAGGACTCCTATCACCACCAGGACTCCCAACACCACCACCACTCCCAACACCACCACCACTCCCAACACCACCAACACTCCCAAAACCACCACCACTCCCAACACCACCACCACTCCCAACAACACCACCACTCCCAACACCACAACCACTCCCAACACCACCACCACTCCCAACACCACAACCACTCCTAACACCACCACCACCACCACCACCACCACAACCACTCCCAACACCACCACAACTCCCAACACCACGAGCACTCCCAACACCACAACTACTCCTGACACAACCACCACCACAACAACCACACCTAACACCACAACCACTTCCAACACTACCACCACTCCCAGCACCACAACCACTCCCAACACCACCACCACTCCCAACACCACAACCACTCCTAACCCAACCACCACAACCTCAACCACTCCCAACACCACCACTCTCAACACCACAAGCACTGCGAACACCACAACCACTCTCAACACCACAACCACTCCCAACACCACAACCACTCCCAACACCACCACCATCACTACCAACACCACCACCACTCCCACCACCACCGCCACTCCCAACACCACCACCACTCTTTATACCAACAACACTCTGAACACCACAAGCACTCCCAACACCAAAACCACTTCCAACACCACCTCCATCACTCCCAACACCACCACCACTCCCAACACCACAACCACTCCTAAAACCACCACCACTCCCAACACCACCGCCATTCCCAACACCACCACCACTCCCAAAACAATTACCTTTCCCAACACCACCACCACTCCCAACACCACCACCACTCCCAACACCTCCATTACTCCCAACACCACAACCACTCCTAACACCACACCCACTCCCAACACTACAACAACTCCTAACACCACCACCACTGCCAACACCACAACCACTCTCAAACCACCACCACCACCACCCCCAACACCACCACCCCCACCACCACTCCCAACACAACTACCACTCCCAAAACCACCACCACTCCCAACACCACTGCCACTCGCAACACTAACCCCACTCCCAACACCACAACCACTCCCAACACCACCACCACTCCCAAAACCACCACCACTCCCAACACCAGCCACCAGCACCACTCCCAACAACACCACCACTCCAAACACCACAACCACTCCCAACACCACCACCACTCCCAACACCAAAACCACTCCTAACACCACCACCACCACCACAACCACTCCCAACACCACCACAACTCCCAACACCACCAGCACTCCCAACACCACAACTACTCCTAACACCACCACCACCACCACAACCACACCCAACACCACAACCACTTCCAACACTACCACCACTCCCAACACCAACACCACTCTCAACACCACAACCAATCCCAACACCACAACCACTCTCAACACCAACACCACTCCTAACACCAAAACCTCTCCCAACACACCAACCACTCCCAACAACACCACCACTCCCAACACCACCACCACTCCCAACACCACCACCACTCCCAACACCAAAACCACTCCTAACACCACCACCACCACTCCCAACACCACCACAACTCCCAACACCACCAGCACTCCCAACACCACAACTACTCCTAACACCACCACCACCACCACAACCACACCCAACACCACAACCACTTCCAACACTACCACCACTCCCAACACAAACACCACTCTCAACACCACAACCAATCCCAACACCACAACCACTCTCAACACCACAACCTCTCCCAACACCACAACCACTCCCAACACCAAAACCTCTCCCAACACCACAACCACTCCCAACAACACCACCACTCTCAACACTACCACCACTCCCAACACCAACACCACTCCTAACACCAAAACCTCTCCCAACACCACAACCATTCTCTACACCACAACTACTCCCAACACCACAACCACTCCCAACACCACCACCACTCCCAACAACACCACCACTCCCAACACCTCAACAACTCCCAACACCACCACCACTCCCAACACCACAACCACTCCTAACACCACCACCACAACCACTCCCAAAACCACCACCACTCTCAACACCACCAGCACTCCCAACACCATCACCACTCCCAAACTACAACACCTCCCAACACCACCACCACTCCTAACACCACCACCACTCCTAACACTACCACCACCACCACAACCAATCCCAACACCACCACCACTCCCAACACCACCACCACTCCCAACACCACCACCACTCCCAACATTACAACCACTCCTAACACCACCATCACTATCACAACCACTCCCAACACCACCACCACTCCCAACACCACCACCACTCCCAACACCACATCCACTCCCACACCACTACCACTGCCAACACAACAACCACTCCTAACACCACAACCACCACCACAACCACTCCCAACACCACCACCACTCCCAACACCACGACCACTACGAACACCACAACCACTCCTAACACCACCACCACTCCCAACACCACCGCCACTCCCAACACCACCACCACTCTTTACACCAACATCGCTCTCAACACCACAAGCACTCCCAACAACACAACCACTCTCAACATCACAACCACTCCCAACACCACAACTACTCCCAACACCACCGCCATCACTCCCAGCACCACCATCACTCCCAACACTACAACCACTCCTAACAGCACCAACACTCCCAACACCACCACCACTACCAACACCACCACCACTCCCAACACCAACCCCACTCTCAACACCACAACCACTCCCAACACCACAACCACTCCCAACACCATCACTCCAAACACCACCACCACTACCAACACCACAACCATTCCAAACACCTCCACCACTCCTAACAGCACCACCACTCCCAACACTACAACCACTCCCAATACCAACACCACTCCTAACACCAAAATCACTCCCAACACCACAACCATTCTCTACACTACAACCACTCCCAACACCACAACCACTCCCAACACCACCACCACTCCCAACAACACCACCACTCCCAACACCACAACCACTCCCAACACCACCACCACTCACAACACCACAGCCACTCCCAACACCACCACCACTCCCAACACCACCAGCACTCCCAATACCACCACCATACCCAACACCACAACCACTCCTAACACCACAACCACTCCCAACATCACCATCACTCCCAACAGCACCACCACTCCCAACACCACAACCACTCTCAACACCAGAACCACTCCTAACACCACAACCAACACCACAACCACTCCCAACACCACCACCACTCCCAACAACACAACCACTCCCAACACCACAACCACTCCCAACACCACCACCAATCCCAACACCACAACCACTCCTAACCCAACCACCACCACCACAACCACTCTCAACACCACAAGCACTGCGAACACCACAACCACTCTCAACACCACAACCACTCCCAACACCACAACCACTCCCAATACCACCACCATCACTACCAACTCCACCACCACTCCCAACACCACAACCACTCCCAACACCACCACCACTCACAACACCACAACCACTCCTAACACCACAACCACTCCCAACACCACCACTACTCCCAACAACACCACCACTCCCAACACCACAACAACTCCCAACACCACCACCACTCCCAACACCACCACCACTCCTAACACCACCACCATTACCACAACCACTCCCAAAACCACCACCACTCTCAACACCACCAGTACTCCCAACACCACCACCACTCCCAAACTACAACAACTCCCAACACCACCACCACTCTCAACACCACCACCACTCCTAACACCACCACCACCACCACAACCAATCCCAACACCACCACCACTCCCAACACCACCAGCACTCCTAACACCACCACCACTCCCAACATTACAACAACTCCTAACACCACAACCACCACCACAACCACTCCCAACACCACCACCACTCCCAACACTACCACCACTCCCAACACTACGTCCACTCCCACACCACTACCACTGCCAACACAACAACCACTCCTAGCACCACAACACCACCACCACCATACCCAACATTACAACCACTCCTAACACCACAACCACTCCCAACATCACCATCACTCCCAACAGCACCACCACTCCCAACACCACAACCACTCCTAACACCACCACCACAACCACTCCCAACACCACCACCACTCCCAACAACACCACCACTCCCACCACCACAACCACTCCCAACACCACCACCACTCCCAACACCACCACCACTCCCAACACCAACACCACTCTCAACACCACAACCACTCCCAACACCACAACCACTCTCAACACCACAACCACTCCCAACACCACAACCACTCCCAACACCACCACCACTCCCAACAACACCACCACTCCCAACACCACAACCACTCCCAACACCACCACAACTCCCAACACCACAACCACTCCTAACCCAACCACCACCACCACAACCACTCCCAACACCACCACTCTCAACACCACTAGCACTGCGAACACCACAACCACTCTCAACACCATAACCACTCCCAACACCACAACCACTCCCAACACCACCACCATCACTACCAACACCACCACCATCACTACCAACACCACCACCACTTCCAACACCACCGCCACTCCCAACACCACCACCACTCTTTATACCAACAACACTCTCAACACCACAAGCACTCCCAACACCAAAACCACTTCCAACACCACCTCCATCACTCCCAACACCACCACCACTCCCAACACCACAACCACTCCAAACACCACCACCACTCCCAACACCACCACCATTCCCAACACCACCACCACTTCCAACACAATTACCACTCCCAACACCACCACCACTCCCAACACCACCACCACTCCCAACACCACAACCACTCCTAACACCACACCCACTCCCAACACTACAACAACTCCTAACACCACCACCACTGCCAACACCACAACCACTCTCAAACCACCACCACCCCCAACACCACCACCACCACCACCACCACTCCCAACACAACCACCTCTCCTAAAACCACCACCACTCCCAACACCACTGCCACTCGCAACACTAACACCACTCCCAACACCACAACCACTCCCAACACCACCACCACTCCCAAAACCACCACCACTCCCAACACCACCACCACTCCCAACAACACCACCACTCCCAACACCACAACCACTCCCAACACCAACACCACTCCCAACACCAAAACCACTCCTAACACCACCACCACCACCACAACCACTCCCAACACCACCACAACTCCCAACACCACCAGCACTCCCAACCCCACAACTACTCCTAACACCACCACCACCAACACAACCACACCCAACACCACAACCACTTCCAACACTACCACCACTCCCAGCAACAACACCACTCTCAACACCACAACCAATCCCAACACCACAACTACTTTCAACACCACAACCTCTCCCAACACCACAACCACTCCCAACACCACAACCTCTCCCAACACCAAAACCACTCCCAACAACACCACCACTCCCAACACCACCACCACTCCCAACACCAACACCACTCCTAACACCAAAACCTCTCCTAACACCACAACCATTCTCTACACCACAACCACTCCCAACACCACAACCACTCCCAACACCACCACCACTCCCAACAACACCACCACTCCCAACACCACAACCACTCCCATCACCACCACCACTCACAACACCACAACCACTCCTAACACCACAACCACTCCCAACACCACCACCACTCCCAACAACACCACAACTCCCAACACCACAACAACTCCCAACACCACCACCACTCCCAACACCACAACCACTCCTAACACCACCACCACCACCACAACCACTCCCAAAACCACCACCACTCTCAACACCACCAGCACTCCCAACACCACCACCACTCCCAAACTACAACAACTCCCAACACCACCACCACTCCCAACACCACCACCACTCCTAACACCACCACCACCACAACAACCAATCCCAACACCACCACCACTCCCAACACCACCAGCACTCCCAACACCACCACCACTCCCAACATTACAACCACTCCTAACACCACCACCACCACCACTACCACTCCCAACACCACCACCACTCCCAACACCACCACCACTTCCAACACCACATCCACTCCCACACCACTATCAGTGCCAACACAATAACCACTCCTAACACCACAACCACCACCACAACCACTCCCAACACCACCACCACTCCCAACACCACGACCACTTCGAACACCACAACCACTCCTAACACCACCACCACTCCCAACACCACCGCCACTCCCAACACCACCACCACTCTTTACACAAACATCGCTATCAACACCACAAGCACTCCCAACACCACAACCACTCTCAACACCACCACCACTGCCAACACCACAACCACTCCCAACACCACCACAACCCCCAACACCACCACCACCACCACCACTCCCAACACAACCACCACTCCCAAAACCACCACCACTCCCAACACCACTGCCACTCGCAACACCAACACCACTCCCAACACCACAACCACTCCCAACACCACCACCACTCCCAACAACACCACCACTCCCAACACCACAACCACTCCCAACACCACCACCACTCCCAACACCACAACCACTCCTAATACCAAAACCACCACCTCAACCACTCCCAAAACCACCACCACTCCCAACACCACTGCCACTCGCAACACTAACCCCACTCCCAACACCACAACCACTCCCAACACCACCACCACTCCCAAAACCACCACCACTCCCAACACCACCACCACTCCCAACAACACCACCACTCCCAACACCATCACCACTCCCAACACCACCACCACTCCCAACACCAAAACCACTCCTAACACCACCACCACCACCACAACCACTCCCAACACCACCACAACTCCCAACACCACCAGCACTCCCAACACCACAACTACTCCTAACACCACTACCACAACCACAACCACACCCAACACCACAACCACTTCCAACACCACAACCACTCCCAACACCACCACCAATCCCAACACCACAACCACTCCTAACCCAACCACCACCACCACAACCACTCCCAACACTACCACTCTCAACACCACAAGCACTGCGAACACCACAACCACTCTCAACACCACAACCACTCCCAACACCACAACCACTCCCAACACCACCACCATCACTACCAACTCCACCACCACTCCCAACACCACGACCACTTCGAACACCACAACCACTCCTAACACCACCACCACTCCCAACACCACAACCACTCCCAACACCACCACCACTCCCAACACCACAACCACTCCTAATACCAAAACCACCACCTCAACCACTCCCAAAACCACCACCACTCCCAACACCACTGCCACTCGCAACACTAACCCCACTCCCAACACCACAACCACTCCCAACACCACCACCACTCCCAAAACCACCACCACTCCCAACACCACCACCACTCCCAACAACACCACCACTCCCAACACCATCACCACTCCCAACACCACCACCACTCCCAACACCAAAACCACTCCTAACACCACCACCACCACCACAACCACTCCCAACACCACCACAACTCCCAACACCACCAGCACTCCCAACACCACAACTACTCCTAACACCACTACCACAACCACAACCACACCCAACACCACAACCACTTCCAACACCACAACCACTCCCAACACCACCACCAATCCCAACACCACAACCACTCCTAACCCAACCACCACCACCACAACCACTCCCAACACTACCACTCTCAACACCACAAGCACTGCGAACACCACAACCACTCTCAACACCACAACCACTCCCAACACCACAACCACTCCCAACACCACCACCATCACTACCAACTCCACCACCACTCCCAACACCACAACCACTCCCAACACCACCACCACTCACAACACCACAACCACTCCTAACACCACAACCACTCCCAACACCACCACCACTCCCAACAACACCACCACTCCCAACACCACAACAACTCCCAACACCACCACCACTCCCAACACCACAACCACTCCTAACACCACCACCACCACCACTACCACTCCCAAAACCACCACCACTCTCAACACCACCAGCACTCCCAACACCACCACCACTCCTAACACCACCACTACCACCACAACCAATCCCAACACCACCACCACTCCCAACTCCACCAGCACTCCTAACACCACCACCACGCCCAACATTACAACCACTCCTAACACCACAACCACCACCACAACCACTCCCAACACCACCACCACTCCCAACACTACCACCACTCCCAACACCACATCCACTCCCACACCACTACCACTGCCAACAAAACAACCACTCCTAACACCACAACCACCACTCCCAACACCACCACCACTCCCAACACCACCACCACTCCGAACACCACAACCACTCCTAACACCACCACCATTCCCAACACCACCGCCACTCCCAACACCACCACCACTCTTTACACCAACATCGCTCTCAACACCACAAGCACTCCCAACACCACAACCACTCTCAACACCACCACCACTCCCAACACCACCACCCCTCCCAACACCACCACCACTCCCAACACCAACCATACTCTCAACACCACAACCACTCCCAACACCACAACCACTCCCAACACCATCACTCCCAACACCACCACCACTCCCAACACCACAACCACTCCTAACACCACCACCACTCCTAACAACACCACCACTCCCAACACAACAACCACTCCCAATACCAACACCACTCCTAACACCAAAATCACTCCCAACACCACAACCATTCTCTACACCACAACCACTCCCAACACCACAACCACTCCTAACACCACCACCATTCCCAACACCACCGCCACTCCCAACACCACCACCACTCTTTACACCAACATCGCTCTCAACACCACAAGCACTCCCAACACCACAACCACTCTCAACACCACAACCACTCCCAACACCACAACCACTCCCAACACCACCGCGATCACTCCCAACAGCACCACCACTCCCAACACCACAACCACTCCTAACACCACCACCACTCCCAACACCACCACCACTCCCAACACCACCACCACTCCCAACACCAACCCCACTCTCAACACCACAATCACTCCCAACACCACAACCACTCCCAACACCATCACTCCCAACACCACCACCACTCCCAACACCACAACCACTCCTAACACCACCACCACTCCTAACAACACCACCACTCCCAACACTACAACCACTCCCAATACGAACACCACTCCTAACACCAAAATCACTCCCAACACCACAACCATTCTCTACACCACAACCACTCCCAACACCACAACCACTCCCAACACCACCACCACTCCCAACAACACCACCACTCCCGACACCACAACCGCTCCCAACACCACCACCACTCACAACACCAAAGCCACTCCCAACACCACCACCACTCCCAACACCACCAGCACTCCAATACCACCACCATACCCAACACCACAACCACTCCTAACACCACAACCACTCCCAACATCACTACCACTCCCAACAACACCACCACTCCCAACACCACAACCACTCCCAACACCACCACCACTCCCAACACCACAACCACTCCTAACCCAACCACCACCACCACAACCACTCCCAACACTACCACTCTCAACACCACAAGCACTGCGAACACCACAACCACTCTCAACACCACAACCACTCCCAACACCACAACCACGCCCAACACCACCACCATCACTAACAACACCAGCACCACTCCCAACACCACCGCCACTCCCAACACCACCACCACTCTTTATACCAACAACACTCTCAACACCACAAGCACTCCCAACACCAAAACCACTTCCAACACCACCTCCATCACTCCCAACACCACCACCACTCCCAGCACCACAACCACTCTTAACACCACCACCACTCCCAACACAACCACAATTCCCAACACCACCACCACTGCCAACACCATCATCACCACCACCACTCCCAACACAATTACCACTCCCAACACCACCACCACTTCCAACACCACCACCACTCCCAACGCCACAACCACTCCTAACACCACAACCACTCCCAACACTACAACAACTCCCAACACCACCACCACTGCCAACACCACAACCACTCCCAACACCACCACTACCCCCAACACCACCACCACCACCACCACTCCCAACACAACCACCACTCCCAAAACCACCACCACTCCCAAAACCACTGCCACTCGCAACACCAACACCACTCCCAACACCACAACCACTCCCAACACCACCACCACTCCCAACAACACCACCACTCCCAACACCACAACCACTCCCAACACCACCACCACTCCCAACACCACAACCACTCCCAACACCACCACCACTCCCAACAACACCACCACTCCCAACACCAAAACCACTCCTAACACCACCACCACCACCACAACCACTCCCAACACCACCACAACTCCCAACACCACCAGCACTCCCAACACCACAACTACTCCTAACACCACTACCACAACCACAACCACACCCAACACCACAACCACTTCCAACACCACAACCACTCCCAACACCACCACCAATCCCAACACCACAACCACTCCTAACCCAACCACCACCACCACAACCACTCCCAACACTACCACTCTCAACACCACAAGCACTGCGAACACCACAACCACTCTCAACACCACAACCACTCCCAACACCACAACCACTCCCAACACCACCACCATCACTACCAACTCCACCACCACTCTCAACACCACGACCACTTCGAACACCACAACCACTCCTAACACCACCACCACTCCCAACACCACAACCACTCCCAACACCACCACCACTCCCAACACCACAACCACTCCTAATACCAAAACCACCACCTCAACCACTCCCAAAACCACCACCACTCCCAACACCACTGCCACTCGCAACACTAACCCCACTCCCAACACCACAACCACTCCCAACACCACCACCACTCCCAAAACCACCACCACTCCCAACACCACCACCACTCCCAACAACACCACCACTCCCAACACCATCACCACTCCCAACACCACCACCACTCCCAACACCAAAACCACTCCTAACACCACCACCACCACCACAACCACTCCCAACACCACCACAACTCCCAACACCACCAGCACTCCCAACACCACAACTACTCCTAACACCACTACCACAACCACAACCACACCCAACACCACAACCACTTCCAACACCACAACCACTCCCAACACCACCACCAATCCCAACACCACAACCACTCCTAACCCAACCACCACCACCACAACCACTCCCAACACTACCACTCTCAACACCACAAGCACTGCGAACACCACAACCACTCTCAACACCACAACCACTCCCAACACCACAACCACTCCCAACACCACCACCATCACTACCAACTCCACCACCACTCCCAACACCACAACCACTCCCAACACCACCACCACTCACAACACCACAACCACTCCTAACACCACAACCACTCCCAACACCACCACCACTCCCAACAACACCACCACTCCCAACACCACAACAACTCCCAACACCACCACCACTCCCAACACCACAACCACTCCTAACACCACCACCACCACCACTACCACTCCCAAAACCACCACCACTCTCAACACCACCAGCACTCCCAACACCACCACCACTCCTAACACCACCACTACCACCACAACCAATCCCAACACCACCACCACTCCCAACTCCACCAGCACTCCTAACACCACCACCACGCCCAACATTACAACCACTCCTAACACCACAACCACCACCACAACCACTCCCAACACCACCACCACTCCCAACACTACCACCACTCCCAACACCACATCCACTCCCACACCACTACCACTGCCAACAAAACAACCACTCCTAACACCACAACCACCACTCCCAACACCACCACCACTCCCAACACCACCACCACTCCGAACACCACAACCACTCCTAACACCACCACCATTCCCAACACCACCGCCACTCCCAACACCACCACCACTCTTTACACCAACATCGCTCTCAACACCACAAGCACTCCCAACACCACAACCACTCTCAACACCACCACCACTCCCAACACCACCACCCCTCCCAACACCACCACCACTCCCAACACCAACCATACTCTCAACACCACAACCACTCCCAACACCACAACCACTCCCAACACCATCACTCCCAACACCACCACCACTCCCAACACCACAACCACTCCTAACACCACCACCACTCCTAACAACACCACCACTCCCAACACAACAACCACTCCCAATACCAACACCACTCCTAACACCAAAATCACTCCCAACACCACAACCATTCTCTACACCACAACCACTCCCAACACCACAACCACTCCTAACACCACCACCATTCCCAACACCACCGCCACTCCCAACACCACCACCACTCTTTACACCAACATCGCTCTCAACACCACAAGCACTCCCAACACCACAACCACTCTCAACACCACAACCACTCCCAACACCACAACCACTCCCAACACCACCGCGATCACTCCCAACAGCACCACCACTCCCAACACCACAACCACTCCTAACACCACCACCACTCCCAACACCACCACCACTCCCAACACCACCACCACTCCCAACACCAACCCCACTCTCAACACCACAATCACTCCCAACACCACAACCACTCCCAACACCATCACTCCCAACACCACCACCACTCCCAACACCACAACCACTCCTAACACCACCACCACTCCTAACAACACCACCACTCCCAACACTACAACCACTCCCAATACGAACACCACTCCTAACACCAAAATCACTCCCAACACCACAACCATTCTCTACACCACAACCACTCCCAACACCACAACCACTCCCAACACCACCACCACTCCCAACAACACCACCACTCCCGACACCACAACCGCTCCCAACACCACCACCACTCACAACACCAAAGCCACTCCCAACACCACCACCACTCCCAACACCACCAGCACTCCAATACCAACACCATACCCAACACCACAACCACTCCTAACACCACAACCACTCCCAACATCACTACCACTCCCAACAACACCACCACTCCCAACACCACAACCACTCCCAACACCACCACCACTCCCAACACCACAACCACTCCTAACCCAACCACCACCACCACAACCACTCCCAACACTACCACTCTCAACACCACAAGCACTGCGAACACCACAACCACTCTCAACACCACAACCACTCCCAACACCACAACCACGCCCAACACCACCACCATCACTAACAACACCAGCACCACTCCCAACACCACCGCCACTCCCAACACCACCACCACTCTTTATACCAACAACACTCTCAACACCACAAGCACTCCCAACACCAAAACCACTTCCAACACCACCTCCATCACTCCCAACACCACCACCACTCCCAGCACCACAACCACTCTTAACACCACCACCACTCCCAACACAACCACAATTCCCAACACCACCACCACTGCCAACACCATCATCACCACCACCACTCCCAACACAATTACCACTCCCAACACCACCACCACTTCCAACACCACCACCACTCCCAACGCCACAACCACTCCTAACACCACAACCACTCCCAACACTACAACAACTCCCAACACCACCACCACTGCCAACACCACAACCACTCCCAACACCACCACTACCCCCAACACCACCACCACCACCACCACTCCCAACACAACCACCACTCCCAAAACCACTGCCACTCGCAACACCAACACCACTCCCAACACCACAACCACTCCCAACACCACCACCACTCCCAACAACACCACCACTCCCAACACCACAACCACTCCCAACACCACCACCACTCCCAACACCACAACCACTCCTAATACCACCACCACCACCACAACCACTCCCAAAACCACCACCACTCCCAACACCACTGTCACTCGCAACACTAACCCCACTCCCAACACCACAACAACTCCCAACACCACCACCACTCCCAAAACCACCACCACTCCCAACACCACCACCACTCCCAACAGCACCACCACTCCCAACACCACCACCACTCCCAACACCACCACCATTCCCAACACCACAACTACTCCTAACACCACTACCACAACCACAACCACACCCAACACAACAACCACTTCCAACACCACAACCACTCCCAACACCACCACCAATCCCAACACCACAACCACTCCTAACCCAACCACCACCACCACAACCACTCTCAACACCACAAGCACTGCGAACACCACAACCACTCTCAACACCACAACCACTCCCAACACCACAACCACTCCCAACACCACCACCATCACTACCAACTCCACCACCACTCCCAACACCACAACCACTCCCAACACCACCACCACTCACAACACCACAACCACTCCTAACACCACAACCACTCCCAACACCACCACCACTCCCAACAACACCACCACTCTCAACACCACAACAACTCCCAACACCACCACCACTCCCAACACCACAACCACTCCTAACACCACCACCACCACCACAACCACTCCCAAAACCACCACCACTCTCAACACCACCAGCACTCCCAACACCACCACCACTCTCAACACCAGCACCACTCCTAACACCACCACCACTCCTAACACCACAACCACCACCACAACCACTCCCAACACCACCACCACTCCCAACACTACCACCACTCCCAACACCACATCCACTCCCACACCACTACCACTGCCAACAAAACAACCACTCCTAACACAACAACCACCACAACCACTCCCAACACCACC
This sequence comes from Procambarus clarkii, assembly GCF_040958095.1. Taxonomy (NCBI): domain Eukaryota; kingdom Metazoa; phylum Arthropoda; class Malacostraca; order Decapoda; family Cambaridae; genus Procambarus; species Procambarus clarkii. The sequence continues at coordinate 193,248 of NW_027189164.1, forward strand.
ACCACCCCCAACACCACCACCACTCCGAACACTCCCTACCACTCCTAACACCACCACCATTCCCAACACCACCGCCACTCCCAACACCACCACCACTCTTTACACCAACATCGCTCTCAATACCACAAGCACTCCCAACACCACAACCACTCTCAACACCACAACCACTCCCAACACCACAACCACTCCCAACACCACCGCCATCACTCCCAACACCACCACCACTCCCAACACCACAACCACTCCTAACACCACCAGCACTCCCAACACCACCACCACTCCCAACACCACCACCACTCCCAACACTAACCCCACTTTCAACACCACAACCACTCCCAACACCACAACCACTCCCAACACCATCACTCCCAACACCACCACCACTTCCAACACCACAACCACTCCTAACACCACCACCACTCCTAACAACACCACCACTCCAAATACCAACACCACTCCTAACACCAAAATCACTCCCAACACCACAACCATTCTCTACAACACAACCACTCCCAACACCACAAACACTCCCAACACCACCACCACTCCCAACAACACCACCACTCCCTACACCACAACCGCTCCCAACACCACCACCACTCACAACACCACAGCCACTCCCAACACCACCACCACTCCCAACACCACCAGCACTCCAATACCACCACCATGCCCAACACCACAACCACTCCCAACACCACCACCACTCACAACAACACCACCACTCCCAACACCACAACCACTCCCAACACCACCACCACTCCCAACACCACAACCACTCCTAATACCACCACCACCACCACAACCACTCCCAAAACCACCACCACTCCCAACACCACTGCCACTCGCAACACTAACCCCACTCCCAACACCACAACCACTCCCAACACCACCACCACTCCCAAAACCACCACCACTCCCAACACCACCACCACTCCCAACAGCACCACCACTCCCAACACCACCACCACTCCCAACACCACCACCACTCCCAACACCAAAACCACTCCTAACACCACCACCACCACCACAACCACTCCCAACACCACCACAATTCCCAACACCACCAGCACTCCCAACACCACAACTACTCCTAACACCACTACCACAACCACAACCACACCCAACACAACAACCACTTCCAACACCACAACCACTCCCAACACCACCACCAATCCCAACACCACAACCACTCCTAACCCAACCACCACCACCACAACCACTCTCAACACCACAAGCACTGCGAACACCACAACCACTCTCAACACCACAACCACTCCCAACACCACAACCACTCCCAACACCACCACGATCACTACCAACTCCACCACCACTCCCAACACCACAAACACTCCCAACACCACCACCACTCACAACACCACAACCACTCCTAACACCACAACCACTCCCAACACCACCACCACTCCCAACAACACCACCACTCCCAACACCACAACAACTCCCAACACCACCACCACTCCCAACACCACAACCACTCCTAACACCACCACCACCACCACAACCACTCCCAAAACCACCACCACTCTCAACACCACCAGCACTCCCAACACCACCACCACTCCCAAACTACAACAACTCCCAACACCACCACCACTCTCAACACCACCACCACTCCTAACACCACCACCACTCCTAACACCACCACCACCACCACAACCAATCCCAACACCACCACCACTCCCAACACCACTAGCACTCCTAACACCACCACCACGCCCAATATTACAACCACTCCTAACACCACAACCACCACCACAACCACTCCCAACACCACCACCACTCCCAACACTACCACCACTCCCAACACCACATCCACTCCCACACCACTACCACTGCCAACAAAACAACCACTCCTAACACCACAACCACCACAACCACTCCCAACACCACCACCACCCCCAACACCACCACCACTCCGAACACCACAACCACTCCTAACACCACCACCATTCCCAACACCACCGCCACTCCCAACACCACCACCACTCTTTACACCAACATCGCTCTCAATACCACAAGCACTCCCAACACCACAACCACTCTCAACACCACAACCACTCCCAACACCACAACCACTCCCAACACCACCGCCATCACTCCCAACACCACCACCACTCCCAACACCACAACCACTCCTAACACCACCAGCACTCCCAACACCACCACCACTCCCAAAACCACCACCACTCCCAACACTAACCCCACTCTCAACACCACAACCACTCCCAACACCACAACCACTCCCAACACCATCACTCCCAACACCACCACCACTCCCAACACCACAACCACTCCTAACACCACCACCACTCCTAACAACACCACCACTCCCAATACCAACACCACTCCTAACACCAAAATCACTCCCAACACCACAACCATTCTCTACAACACAACCACTCCCAACACCACAACCACTCCCAACACCACCACTCTCAAAACCACACGCACTCCGAACACCACAACGACTCTCAACACCATAACCACTCCCAACACCACCACCACTCCCAACACCACCACCACTCCCAACACCAACACCACTCTCAACACTACAACCACTCCCAACACCACAACCACTCTCAAGACCACAACCACTCCCAACACCACAACCACTCCCAACACCACCACCACTCCCAACAACACCACCACTCTCAACACCACAACCACTCCCAACACCACCACCACTCACAACAACACAACCATTCCTAACACCACCTCCACAACCACTCCCAACTCCACCACCACTCCCAACACCACTCCCCACACCACCAGTACTCCCATCACCACCACCACTCCCAACACCACAACCACTCCCAACACCACCACCACTCCCAACACCAACACCACTCTCAACACCACAACCACTCCCAACACTACAACCACTCTCAAGACCACAACCACTCCCAACACCACAACCACTCCCAACACCACCACCACTTCCAACAACACCACCACTCCCAACACCACAACCACTCCCAACACCACCATCACTCCCAACAGCACCACCACTCCCAACACCACAACCACTCCCAACACCACCACCCCTCCCAACAACACCAGCACTCCCAACACCACCACCACTCCCAACACCACCACCACTCCCAACACCACCACCACTCCCAACACCAACACCACTCTCAAAACCACAACCACTCCTAACACAACCACAACCACCACAAACACTCCCAACACCACCACTCTCAACACCACACGCACTCCGAACACCACAACGACTCTCAACACCATAACCACTCCCAACACCACCACCACTCCCAACACCACCACCACTCCCAACACCAACACCACTCTCAACACTACAACCACTCCCAACACCACAACCACTCTCAAGACCACAACCACTCCCAACACCACAACCACTCCCAACACCACCACCACTCCCAACAACACCACCACTCCCAACACCACCACCACTCCCAACACCACCATCACTCCCAACAGCACCACCACTCCCAACACCACAACCACTCCCAACACCACCACCACTCACAACAACACAACCATTCCTAACACCACCTCCACAACCACTCCCAACTCCACCACCACTCCCAACACCACTCCCAACACCACCAGTACTCCCATCACCACCACCACTCCCAACACCACAACCACTCCCAACAACACCACCACTCCCAACACCAACACCACTCTCAACACCACAACCACTCCCAACACTACAACCACTCTCAAGACAACAACCACTCCCAACACCACAACCACTCCCAACACCACCACCACTCCCAACAACACCACCACTCCCAACACCACAACCACTCCCAACACCACAATCACTCCCAACAGCACCACCACTCCCAACACCACAACCACTCCCAACACCACCACCCCTCCCAACAACACCAGCACTCCCAACACCACCACCACTCCCAACACCACCACCACTCCCTACACCACAACCACTCCCAACACCACCACCACTCACAACAACACAACCATTCCTAACACCACCTCCACAACCACTCCTAACACCACCACCACTCCCAACACCACCACCACTCCCAACACCACCACCACTCCCAACACCAACCCCACTCTCAACACCACAACCACTCCCAACACCACAACCACTCCCAACACCATCACTCCCAACACCACCACCACTCCCAACACCACAACCACTCCTAACACCACCACCACTCCTAACAACACCACCACTCCCAACACTACAACCACTCCCAATACCAACACCACTCCTAACACCAAAATCACTCCCAACACCACAACCATTCTCTACACCACAACCACTCCCAACACCACAACCACTCCCAACACCACCACCACTCCCAACAACACCACCACTCCCGACACCACAACCGCTCCCAACACCACCACCACTCACAACACCAAAGCCACTCCCAACACCACCACCACGCCCAACACCACCAGCACTCCAATACCACCACCATACCCAACACTACAACCACTCCTAACACCACAACCACTCCTAACATCACCACCACTCCCAACAACACCACCACTCCCAACACCACAACCACTCCCAACACCACCACCACTCCCAACACCACAACCAATCCTAACCCAACCACCACCACCACAACCACTCCCAACACTACCACTCTCAACACCACAAGCACTGCGAACACCACAACCACTCTCAACACCACAACCACTCCCAACACCACAACCACTCCCAACACCACCACCATCACTACCAACACCAGCACCACTCCCAACACCACCGCCACTCCCAACACCACCACCACTCTTTATACTAACAACACTCTCAACACCACAAGCACTCCCAACACCAAAACCACTTCCAACACCACCTCCATCACTCCCAACACCACCACCACTCCCAACACCACAACCACTCTTAACACCACCACCACTCCCAACACCACCACAATTCCCAACACCACCACCACTGCCAACACCATCATCACCACCACCACTCCCAACACAATTACCACTCCCAACACCACCACCACTTCCAACACCACCACCACTCCCAACACCAGAACCACTCCCAACACCACCACCACTCCCAACACCAACACCACTCTCAACACCACAACCACTCCCAACACTACAACCACTCTCAAGACCACAACTACTCCCAACACCACAACCACTCCCAACACCACCACCACTCCCAACAACACCACCACTCCCAACACCACAACCACTCCCAACACCACCGTCACTCCCAATAGCACCACCACTCCCAACACCACAACCACTCCCAACACCACCACCACTCCCAACAACACCAGCACTCCCAACACCACCACCACTCCCAACACCACCACCACTCCCAACACCACCACCACTCCCAACACCAACACCACTCTCAACACAACAACCACTCCCAACACCACAACCACTCTCAAGACCACAACCACTCCCAACACCACAACCACTCCCAACACCACCACCACTCCCAACACCAGAACCACTCCTTACACAACCACCACAACCACTCTAAACACCACTACTCTCAACACCACAAGCACTCCGAACACCACAACCACTCTCAACACCACAACCACTCACAACACCACAACCACTCCCAACACCACCACCATCACAACCAACACCACCACCACTCCAAACACCACAACCACTCCCAACACCACCACTACTCCCAACAACACAACCACTCCTAACACCACCACCACAACCACTCCCAACACCACCAGTACTCCCATCACCACCAGCACTTCCAACACCACCACCACTCCCAACACCACCACCACTCCCAACACCACCACCACTCTCAACACCTTAACCACTCCCAACACCACAACCACTCTCAACACCACAACCACTCCCAACACCACAACCACTCCCAACACCGCCACCACTCCCAACAACACCACCACTCCCAACACCACAACCACTCCCAACACCACCACAACTCCCAACACCACAACCACTCCTAACCCAACCACCACCACCACAACCACTCCCAACACTACCACTCTCAACACCACAAGCACTGCGAACACCACAACCACTCTCAACACCACAACCACTCCCAACACCACAACCACTCCCAACACCACCACCATCACTACCAACTCCACCACCACTCCCAACACCACCACCACTCACAACACCACAACCACTCCTAACACCACAACCACTCCCAACACCACCACCACTCCCAACAACACCACCACTCCCAACACCACAACAACTCCCAACACCACCACCACTCCCAACACCACAACCACTCCTAACACCACCACCACAACCACTCCCAAAACCACCACCACTCTCAACACCACCAGCACTCCCAACACCACCACAACTCCCAAACTACAACAACTCCCAACACCACCACCACTCTCAACACCACCACCTCTCCTAACACCACCACCACTCCTAACACCACCACCACCACCACAACCAATCCCAACACCACCACCACTCCCAACACCACCAGCACTCCTAACACCACCACCACGCCCAACATTACAACCACTCCTAACACCACAACCACCACCACAACCACTCCCAACACCACAACCACCACCACAACCACTCCCAACACCACCACCACTCCCAACACTACCACCACTTCCAACACCACATCCACTCCCACACCACTACCACTGCCAACAAAACAACCACTCCTAACACCACAACCACCACAACCACTCCCAACACCACCACCACCCCCAACACCACCACCACTCCGAACACCACAACCACTCCTAACACCACCACCATTCCCAACACCACCGCCACTCCCAACACCACCACCACTCTTTACACCAACATCGCTCTCAACACCACAAGCACTGCGAACACCACAACCACTCTCAACACCACAATCACTCTCAACACCACAACCACTCCCAACACCACAACCACTCCCAACACCATCACTCCCAACACCACCACCACTCCCAACACCACAACCACTCCTAACACCACCACCACTCCTAACAACACCACCACTCCCAACACTACAACCACTCCCAATACCAACACCACTCCTAACACCAAAATCACTCCCAACACCACAACCATTCTCTACACCACAACCACTCCCAACACCACAACCACTCCCAACACCACCACCACTCCCAACAACACCACCACTCCCGACACCACAACCGCTCCCAACACCACCACCACTCACAACACCAAAGCCACTCCCAACACCACCACCACGCCCAACACCACCAGCACTCCAATACCACCACCATACCCAACACTACAACCACTCCTAACACCACAACCACTCCTAACATCACCACCACTCCCAACAACACCACCACTCCCAACACCACAACCACTCCCAACACCACCACCACTCCCAACACCACAACCAATCCTAACCCAACCACCACCACCACAACCACTCCCAACACTACCACTCTCAACACCACAAGCACTGCGAACACCACAACCACTCTCAACACCACAACCACTCCCAACACCACAACCACTCCCAACACCACCACCATCACTACCAACACCAGCACCACTCCCAACACCACCGCCACTCCCAACACCACCACCACTCTTTATACTAACAACACTCTCAACACCACAAGCACTCCCAACACCAAAACCACTTCCAACACCACCTCCATCACTCCCAACACCACCACCACTCCCAACACCACAACCACTCTTAACACCACCACCACTCCCAACACCACCACAATTCCCAACACCACCACCACTGCCAACACCATCATCACCACCACCACTCCCAACACAATTACCACTCCCAACACCACCACCACTTCCAACACCACCACCACTCCCAACACCAGAACCACTCCCAACACCACCACCACTCCCAACACCAACACCACTCTCAACACCACAACCACTCCCAACACTACAACCACTCTCAAGACCACAACTACTCCCAACACCACAACCACTCCCAACACCACCACCACTCCCAACAACACCACCACTCCCAACACCACAACCACTCCCAACACCACCGTCACTCCCAATAGCACCACCACTCCCAACACCACAACCACTCCCAACACCACCACCACTCCCAACAACACCAGCACTCCCAACACCACCACCACTCCCAACACCACCACCACTCCCAACACCACCACCACTCCCAACACCAACACCACTCTCAACACAACAACCACTCCCAACACCACAACCACTCTCAAGACCACAACCACTCCCAACACCACAACCACTCCCAACACCACCACCACTCCCAACACCAGAACCACTCCTTACACAACCACCACAACCACTCTAAACACCACTACTCTCAACACCACAAGCACTCCGAACACCACAACCACTCTCAACACCACAACCACTCACAACACCACAACCACTCCCAACACCACCACCATCACAACCAACACCACCACCACTCCAAACACCACAACCACTCCCAACACCACCACTACTCCCAACAACACAACCACTCCTAACACCACCACCACAACCACTCCCAACACCACCAGTACTCCCATCACCACCAGCACTTCCAACACCACCACCACTCCCAACACCACCACCACTCCCAACACCACCACCACTCTCAACACCTTAACCACTCCCAACACCACAACCACTCTCAACACCACAACCACTCCCAACACCACAACCACTCCCAACACCGCCACCACTCCCAACAACACCACCACTCCCAACACCACAACCACTCCCAACACCACCACAACTCCCAACACCACAACCACTCCTAACCCAACCACCACCACCACAACCACTCCCAACACTACCACTCTCAACACCACAAGCACTGCGAACACCACAACCACTCTCAACACCACAACCACTCCCAACACCACAACCACTCCCAACACCACCACCATCACTACCAACTCCACCACCACTCCCAACACCACCACCACTCACAACACCACAACCACTCCTAACACCACAACCACTCCCAACACCACCACCACTCCCAACAACACCACCACTCCCAACACCACAACAACTCCCAACACCACCACCACTCCCAACACCACAACCACTCCTAACACCACCACCACAACCACTCCCAAAACCACCACCACTCTCAACACCACCAGCACTCCCAACACCACCACAACTCCCAAACTACAACAACTCCCAACACCACCACCACTCTCAACACCACCACCTCTCCTAACACCACCACCACTCCTAACACCACCACCACCACCACAACCAATCCCAACACCACCACCACTCCCAACACCACCAGCACTCCTAACACCACCACCACGCCCAACATTACAACCACTCCTAACACCACAACCACCACCACAACCACTCCCAACACCACAACCACCACCACAACCACTCCCAACACCACCACCACTCCCAACACTACCACCACTTCCAACACCACATCCACTCCCACACCACTACCACTGCCAACAAAACAACCACTCCTAACACCACAACCACCACAACCACTCCCAACACCACCACCACCCCCAACACCACCACCACTCCGAACACCACAACCACTCCTAACACCACCACCATTCCCAACACCACCGCCACTCCCAACACCACCACCACTCTTTACACCAACATCGCTCTCAACACCACAAGCACTGCGAACACCACAACCACTCTCAACACCACAATCACTCTCAACACCACAACCCCTCCCAACACCACAACCACTCCCAACACCACCACCTTCACTACCAACACCACCACCACTCCCAACACCACCGCCACTCCCAACACCACCACCACTCTTTATACCACCAACACTCTCAACACCACAAGCACTCCCAACACCAAAACCACTTCCAACACCACCTCCATCACTCCCAACACCACCACCACTCCCAACACCACAACCACTCCTAACACCACCACCACTCCCAACACCACCACCATTCCCAACACCACCACCACTGCCAACACCATCATCACCACCACCACTCCCAACACAATTACCACTCCCAACACCACCACCACTCCCAACACCACCACCACTTTTTACACCAACATCGCTCTCAACACCACAAGCACTCCCAACACCACAACCACTCTCAACACCACAACCACTCCCAACACTAAAACCACTTCCAACACCACCTCCATCACTCCCAACACCACCACCACTCCCAACACCACAACCACTCCTAACACCACCACCACTCCCAACACCACCACCATTCCCAACACCACCACCACTGCCAACACCATCATCACCACCACCACTCCCAACACAATTACCACTCCCAACACCACCACCACTCCCAACACCACCACCACTCCCAACACCACCACCACTCCCAACACCACCACCACTCCCAACACCACCAGCACTCCCAACACTACCACCACACCCAACACCACAACCACTCCTAACACCACAACCACTTCCAACAAGACTATCACTCCCAACAGCACCACCACTCCCAACACCACAACCACTCCCAACACCACCACCACTCCCAACAACACCACCACCCCTAACACCACCACCACAACCACTCCCAACACCACCACCACTCCCAACACCACCAGCACTCGCAACACCACCACCACTCCCCTCCCAACACCAACACCACTCCCAACACCACAACCACTCCCAACACCGCCACCACTCCCAACAACACCACCACTCCCAACACCACAACCACTCCCAACACCACCACCACTCCCATCACTACAACCACTCCTAACACAACCACCACCACCACAACCACTCCAAACACCACCACTCTCAACACCACACGCACTCCGAACACCACAACGACTCTCAACACCATAACCACTCCCAACACCACCACCACTCCCAACACCACCAGCACTCCTAACACCACCACCACGCCCAACATTACAACCACTCCTAACACCACAACCACCACCACAACCACTCCCAACACCACAACCACCACCACAACCACTCCCAACACCACCACCACTCCCAACACTACCACCACTCCCAACACCACATCCACTCCCACACCACTACCACTGCCAACAAAACAACCACTCCTAACACCACAACCACTCCCAACACCACCACCACCCCCAACACCACCACCACTCCGAACACCACAACCACTCCTAACACCACCACCATTCCCAACACCACCGCCACTCCCAACACCACCACCACTCTTTACACCAACATCGCTCTCAACACCACAAGCACTGCGAACACCACAACCACTCTCAACACCACAATCACTCTCAACACCACAACCCCTCCCAACACCACAACCACTCCCAACACCACCACCTTCACTACCAACACCACCACCACTCCCAACACCACCGCCACTCCCAACACCACCACCACTCTTTATACCACCAACACTCTCAACACCACAAGCACTCCCAACACCAAAACCACTTCCAACACCACCTCCATCACTCCCAACACCACCACCACTCCCAACACCACAACCACTCCTAACACCACCACCACTCCCAACACCACCACCATTCCCAACACCACCACCACTGCCAACACCATCATCACCACCACCACTCCCAACACAATTACCACTCCCAACACCACCACCACTCCCAACACCACCACCACTTTTTACACCAACATCGCTCTCAACACCACAAGCACTCCCAACACCACAACCACTCTCAACACCACAACCACTCCCAACACTAAAACCACTTCCAACACCACCTCCATCACTCCCAACACCACCACCACTCCCAACACCACAACCACTCCTAACACCACCACCACTCCCAACACCACCACTATTCCCAACACCACCACCACTGCCAACACCATCATCACCACCACCACTCCCAACACAATTACCACTCCCAACACCACCACCACTCCCAACACCACCACCACTCCCAACACCACCACCACTCCCAACACCACCACCACTCCCAACACCACCAGCAGTCCCAACACTACCACCACACCAAACACCACAACCACTCCTAACACCACAACCACTTCCAACAAGACTATCACTCCCAACAGCACCACCACTCCCAACACCACAACCACTCCCAACACCACCACCACTCCCAACAACACCACCACCCCTAACACCACCACCACAACCACTCCCAACACCACCACCACTCCCAACACCACCAGCACTCGCAACACCACCACCACTCCCCTCCCAACACCAACACCACTCCCAACACCACAACCACTCCCAACACCGCCACCACTCCCAACAACACCACCACTCCCAACACCACAACCACTCCCAACACCACCACCACTCCCATCACTACAACCACTCCTAACACAACCACCACCACCACAACCACTCCAAACACCACCACTCTCAACACCACACGCACTCCGAACACCACAACGACTCTCAACACCATAACCACTCCCAACACCACCACCACTCCCAACACCACCAGCACTCCTAACACCACCACCACGCCCAACATTACAACCACTCCTAACACCACAACCACCACCACAACCACTCCCAACACCACAACCACCACCACAACCACTCCCAACACCACCACCACTCCCAACACTACCACCACTCCCAACACCACATCCACTCCCACACCACTACCACTGCCAACAAAACAACCACTCCTAACACCACAACCACTCCCAACACCACCACCACCCCCAACACCACCACCACTCCGAACACCACAACCACTCCTAACACCACCACCATTCCCAACACCACCGCCACTCCCAACACCACCACCACTCTTTACACCAACATCGCTCTCAACAC
>NW_027189164.1:206469-275539 GCF_040958095.1 Procambarus clarkii
TTGTCCAAGATTGGTAATCTTCACTTGTGGTTTATGCAAGTATAGGCTTATAGCATGGACACGAGTTCTCTCACATTGACAGTGGCTTGATGAAAAATGCAGACTAACCTCACTTATCTGGTGCCCTCGGGAAGTGGAGATATTTGAGATGTATATATATCTCGAAGTCTCTACTTCTTTTGTAGGGTCTGATGGTGTAGTGGGTTAAAACGTACTAGTTATGGCAGCTACTGGAAGGTAGTTGTGCTTTCTGGGTTCGAGTCCCACTGGTGGGTGTTGTCCAAAGATTGTTAATCTTCACTTGTGGTTTATGCAAGTATAGGCTTATAGCATGGACACGAGTTCTCTCACATTGACAGAGGCTTGATGAATAATGCAGACTAACCTCACACTTATCTGATGCCCTCAGGAAGTGGAGATATTTGAGATGTATATACATCTCGAAGTCTCTACTTCTTTTGTAGGTTCTGATGGTGTAGTGGGTTAAAGCGTACTAGTTATGGCAGCTACTGGAAGGTAGTTGTGCTTTCTGGGTTCGAGTCCCACTGGTGGGTGTTGTCCAAAGATTGTTAATCTTCACTTGTGGTTTATGCAAGTATAGGCTTATAGCATTGACACGAGTTCTCTCACATTGACAGTGGCTTGATGAAAAATGCAGACTAACCTCACACTTATCTGGTGCCCTCGGGAAGTGGAGATATTTGAGATGTATATATATCTCGAAGTCTCTACTTCTTTTGTAGGGTCTGATGGTGTAGTGGGTTAAAGCGTACTAGTTACGGCAGCTACTGGAAGGTTGTTGTGCTTTCTGGGTTCGAGTCCCACTGGTGGGTGTTGTCCAAAGATTGTTAATCTTCACTTGTGGTTTATGCAAGTATAGGCTTATAGCATGGACACGAGTTCTCTCACATTGACAGTGGCTTGATGAAAAATGCAGACTAACCTCACACTTATCTGGTGCCCTCGGGAAGTGGAGATATTTGAGATGTATATATATCTCGAAGTCTCTACTTCTTTTGTAGGGTCTGATGGTGTAGTGGGTTAAAGCGTACTAATTATGGCAGCTACTGGAAGGTAGTTGTGCTTTCTGGGTTCGAGTCCCACTGGTGGGTGTTGTCCAAAGATTGTTAATCTTCACTTGTGGTTTATGGAAGTATAGGCTTATAGCATGGACACGAGCTCTCTCACATTGACAGTGGCTTGATGAAAAACGCAGACTAACCTCACACTTATCTGGTGCCCTCGGGAAGTGGAGATATTTGAGATGTATATATATCTTGAAGTCTCTACTTCTTTTGTAGTGTCTGATGGTGTAGTGGGTTAAAGCGTACTAGTTATGGCAGCTACTGGAAGGTAGTTGTTCTTTCTGGGTTCGAGTCCCACTGGTGGGTGTTGTCCAAAGATTGTTAATCTTCACTTGTGGTTTATGCAAGTATAGGCTTATAGCATGGACACGAGTTCTCTCACATTGACAGTGGCTTGATGAAAAACGCAGACTAACCTCACACTTATCTGGTGCCCTCGGGAAGTGGAGATATTTGAGATGTACATATATCTCGAAGTCTCTACTTCTTTTGTAGGGTCTGATGGGGTAGTGGGTTAAAGCGTACTAGTTATGGCAGCTACTGGAAGGTAGTTGTGCTTTCTGGGTTCGAGTCCCACTGTTGGGTGTTGTCCAAAGATTGTTAATCTTCACTTGTGGTTTATTCAAGTATAGGCTTATAGCATGGACACGAGTTCTCTCACATTGACAGTGGCTTGATGAAAAACGCAGACTAACCTCACCCTTATCTGGTGCCCTCGGTAAGTGGAGATATTTGAGATGTATATATATCTCGAAGTCTCTACTTCTTTTGTAGGGTTCGATGGTGTAGTGGGTCAAAGCGTACTAGTTATGGCAGCTACTGGAAGGTAGTTGTGCTTTCTGGGTTCGAGTCCCATTGGTGGGTGTTGTCCAAAGATTGTTAATCTTCACTTGTGGTTTATGCAAGTATAGGCTTATATCATGGACACGAGTTCTCTCACATTGACAGTGGCTTGATGAAAAATGCAGACTAACCTCACACTTATCTGGTGCCCTCGGGAAGTGGAGACATTTGAGATGTATATATATCTCGAAGTCTCTACTTCTTTTGTAGGGTCTGATGGTGTAGTGGGTTTAAGCGTACTAGTTATGGCAGCTACTGGAAGATAGTTGTGCTTTCTGGGTTCGAGTCCCACTGGTGGGTGTTGTCCAAATATTGTTAATCTTCACTTGTGGTTTATGCAAATATAGGCTTATAGCAAGGACACGAGTTCTCTCACATTGACAGTGGCTTGATGAAAAACGCAGACTAACCTCACACTTATCTGGTGCCCTCGGGAAGTGGAGATATTTAAGATGTATATATATCTCGAAGTCTCTACTTCTTTTGTAGGGTCTGATGGTGTAGTGGGTTAAAGCGTACTAGTTATGGCAGCTACTGGAAGGTAGTTGTGCTTTCTGGGTTCGAGTCCCACTGGTGGGTGTTGTCCAAAGATTGTTAATCTTCACTTGTGGTTTATGCAAGTATAGGCTTATAGCATGGACACGAGTTCTCTCACATTGACAGTGGCTTGATGAAAAATGCAGACTAACCTTACACTTATCTGGTGCCCTCGGGAAGTGGAGATATTTGAGATGTATATATATCTCGAAGTCTCTACTTCTTTTGTAGGGTCTGATGGTGAAGTGGGTTAAAGCGTACTAGTTATGGCAGCTACTGGAAGGTAGTTGTGCTTTCTGGGTTCGAGTCCCACTGTTGGGTGTTGTCCAAAGATTGTTAATCTTCACTTGTGGTTTATTCAAGTATAGGCTTATAGCATGGACACGAGTTTTCTCACATTGACAGTGGCTTGATGAAAAATGCAGACTAACCTTAAACTTATCTGGTGCCCTCGGGAAGTGGAGATATTTGAGATGTATATATATCTCGAAGTCTCTACTTCTTTTGTAGGGTCTGATGGTGTAGTGGGTTAAAGCGTAATAGTTATGGCAGCTACTGGAAGGTAGTTGTGCTTTCTGGGTTCGAGTCCCACTGGTGGGTGTTGTCCAAAGATTGTTAATCTTCACTTGTGGTTTATGCAAGTATAGGCTTATAGCATGGACACGAGTTTTCTCACATTGACAGTGGCTTGATGAAAAATGCAGACTAACCTCACACTTATCTGGTGCCCTCGGGAAGTTGAGATATTTGAGATGTATATATATCTCGAAGTCTCTACTTCTTTTGTTGGGTCTGATGGTGTAGTGGGTTAAAGCGTACTAGTTATGGTAGCTACTGGAAGGTAGTTGTGCTTTCTGGGTACGAGTCCCACTGGTGGGTGTTGTCCAAAGATTGTTAATCTTCACTTGTAGTTTATGCAAGTATAGGCTTATAGCATGGACACGAGTTCTCTCACATTGACAGTGGCTTGATGAAAAACGCAGACTAACCTCACACTTATCTGGTGCCCTCGGGAAGTGGAGATATTTGAGATGTATAAATATCTCGAAGTCTCTACTTCTTTTGTAGGGTCTGATGGTGCAGTGGGTTAAAGCGTACTAGTTATGGCAGCTACTGGAAGGTAGTTGTGCTTTCTGGGTTCGAGTCCCACTGGTGGGTGTTGTCCAAGATTGTTAATCTTCACTTGTGGTTTATGCAAGTATAGGCTTATAGCATGGACACGAGTTCTCTCACATTGACAGTGGCTTGATGAAAAACGCAGACTAACCTCACACTTATCTGGTGCCCTCGGGAAGTGGAGATATTTGAGACGTATATATATCTGGAAGTCTCTACTTCTTTTGTAGGGTCTGATGGTGTAGTGGGTTTAAGCGTACTAGTTATGGCAGCTACTGGAAGGTAGTTGTGCTTTCTGGGTTCAAGTCCCACTGGTGGGTGTTGTCCAAAGATTGTTAATCTTCACTTGTGGTTTATGCAAGTATAGGCTTATAGCATGGACACGAGTTCTCTCACATTGACAGTGGCTTGATGAAAAATGCAGACTAACCTCACTTATCTGGTGCCCTCGGGAAGTGGAGATATTTGAGATGTATATATATCTCGAAGTCTCTACTTCTTTTGTAGGGTCTGATGGTGTAGTGGGTTAAAACGTACTAGTTATGGCAGCTACTGGAAGGTAGTTGTGCTTTCTGGGTTCGAGTCCCACTGGTGGGTGTTGTCCAAAGATTGTTAATCTTCACTTGTGGTTTATGCAAGTATAGGCTTATAGCATGGACACGAGTTCTCTCACATTGACAGAGGCTTGATGAATAATGCAGACTAACCTCACACTTATCTGATGCCCTCAGGAAGTGGAGATATTTGAGATGTATATATATCTCGAAGTCTCTACTTCTTTTGTAGGTTCTGATGGTGTAGTGGGTTAAAGCGTACTAGTTATGGCAGCTACTGGAAGGTAGTTGTGCTTTCTGGGTTCGAGTCCCACTGGTGGGTGTTGTCCAAAGATTGTTAATCTTCACTTGTGGTTTATGCAAGTATAGGCTTATAGCATTGACACGAGTTCTCTAACATTGACAGTGGCTTGCTGAAAAATGCAGACTAACCTCACACTTATCTGGTGCCCTCGGGAAGTGGAGATATTTGAGATGTATGTATATCTCGAAGTCTCTACTTCTTTTGTAGGGTCTGATGGTGTAGTGGGTTAAAACGTACTAGTTATGGCAGCTACTGGAAGGTAGTTGTGCTTTCTGGGTTCGAGTCCCACTGGTGGGTGTTGTCCAAAGATTGTTAATCTTCACTTGTGGTTTATGCAAGTATAGGCTTATAGCATGGACACGAGTTCTCTCACATTGACAGAGGCTTGATGAATAATGCAGACTAACCTCACACTTATCTGATGCCCTCAGGAAGTGGAGATATTTGAGATGTATATATATCTCGAAGTCTCTACTTCTTTTGTAGGTTCTGATGGTGTAGTGGGTTAAAGCGTACTAGTTATGGCAGCTACTGGAAGGTAGTTGTGCTTTCTGGGTTCGAGTCCCACTGGTGGGTGTTGTCCAAAGATTGTTAATCTTCACTTGTGGTTTATGCAAGTATAGGCTTATAGCATTGACACGAGTTCTCTCACATTGACAGTGGCTTGATGAAAAATGCAGACTAACCTCACACTTATCTGGTGCCCTCGGGAAGTGGAGATATTTGAGATGTATATATATCTCGAAGTCTCTACTTCTTTTGTAGGGTCTGATGGTGTAGTGGGTTAAAGCGTACTAGTTACGGCAGCTACTGGAAGGTTGTTGTGCTTTCTGGGTTCGAGTCCCACTGGTGGGTGTTGTCCAAAGATTGTTAATCTTCATTTGTGGTTTATGCAAGTATAGGCTTATAGCATGGACACGAGTTCTCTCACATTGACAGTGGCTTGATGAAAAGCGCAGACTAACCTCACACTTATCTGGTGCCCTCGGGAAGTGGAGATATTTGAGATGTATATATATCTCGAAGTCTCTACTTCTTTTGTAGGGTCTGATGGTGCAGTGGGTTAAAGCATACTAGTTATGGCAGCTACTGGAAGGTAGTTGTGCTTTCTGGGTTCGAGTCCCACTGATGGGTGTTGTCCAAGATTGGTAATCTTCACTTGTGGTTTATGCAAGTATAGGCTTATAGCATGGACACGAGTTCTCTCACATTGACAGTGGCTTGATGGAAAATGCAGACTAACCTCACTTATCTGGTGCCCTCGGGAAGTGGAGATATTTGAGATGTATATATATCTCGAAGTCTCTACTTCTTTTGTAGGGTCTGATGGTGTAGTGGGTTAAAACGTACTAGTTATGGCAGCTACTGGAAGGTAGTTGTGCTTTCTGGGTTCGAGTCCCACTGGTGGGTGTTGTCCAAAGATTGTTAATCTTCACTTGTGGTTTATGCAAGTATAGGCTTATAGCATGGACACGAGTTCTCTCACATTGACAGAGGCTTGATGAATAATGCAGACTAACCTCACACTTATCTGATGCCCTCAGGAAGTGGAGATATTTGAGATGTATATATATCTCGAAGTCTCTACTTCTTTTGTAGGTTCTGATGGTGTAGTGGGTTAAAGCGTACTAGTTATGGCAGCTACTGGAAGGTAGTTGTGCTTTCTGGGTTCGAGTCCCACTGGTGGGTGTTGTCCAAAGATTGTTAATCTTCACTTGTGGTTTATGCAAGTATAGGCTTATAGCATTGACACGAGTTCTCTCACATTGACAGTGGCTTGATGAAAAATGCAGACTAACCTCACACTTATCTGGTGCCCTCGGGAAGTGGAGATATTTGAGATGTATATATATCTCGAAGTCTCTACTTCTTTTGTAGGGTCTGATGGTGTAGTGGGTTAAAGCGTACTAGTTACGGCAGCTACTGGAAGGTTGTTGTGCTTTCTGGGTTCGAGTCCCACTGGTGGGTGTTGTCCAAAGATTGTTAATCTTCATTTGTGGTTTATGCAAGTATAGGCTTATAGCATGGACACGAGTTCTCTCACATTGACAGTGGCTTGATGAAAAGCGCAGACTAACCTCACACTTATCTGGTGCCCTCGGGAAGTGGAGATATTTGAGATGTATATATATCTCGAAGTCTCTACTTCTTTTGTAGGGTCTGATGGTGCAGTGGGTTAAAGCATACTAGTTATGGCAGCTACTGGAAGGTAGTTGTGCTTTCTGGGTTCGAGTCCCACTGATGGGTGTTGTCCAAGATTGGTAATCTTCACTTGTGGTTTATGCAAGTATAGGCTTATAGCATGGACACGAGTTCTCTCACATTGACAGTGGCTTGATGAAAAACGCAGACTAACCTCACACTTATCTGGTGCCCTCGGGAAGTGGAGATATTTGAGATGTATATATATCTCGAAGTCTCTACTTCTTTTGTAGGGTCTGATGGTGTAGTGGGTTAAAGCGTACTAGTTATGGCAGCTACTGGAAGGTAGTTGTGCTTTCTGGGTTCGAGTCCCACTGGTGGGTGTTGTCCAAAGATTGTTAATCTTCACTTGTGGTTTATGCAAGTATAGGCTTATAGCATGGACACGAGTTCTCTCACATTGACAGTGGCTTGATGAAAAATGCAGACTAACCTCACACTTATCTGGTGCCCTCGGGAAGTGGAGATATTTGAGATGTATATATATCTCGAAGTCTCTACTTCTTTTGTAGGGTCTGATGGTGTAGTGGGTTAAAGCGTACTAATTATGGCAGCTACTGGAAGGTAGTTGTGCTTTCTGGGTTCGAGTCCCACTGGTGGGTGTTGTCCAAAGATTGTTAATCTTCACTTGTGGTTTATGGAAGTATAGGCTTATAGCATGGACACGAGCTCTCTCACATTGACAGTGGCTTGATGAAAAACGCAGACTAACCTCACACTTATCTGGTGCCCTCGGGAAGTGAAGATATTTGAGATGTATATATATCTTGAAGTCTCTACTTCTTTTGTAGTGTCTGATGGTGTAGTGGGTTAAAGCGTACTAGTTATGGCAGCTACTGGAAGGTAGTTGTTCTTTCTGGGTTCGAGTCCCACTGGTGGGTGTTGTCCAAAGATTGTTAATCTTCACTTGTGGTTTATGCAAGTATAGGCTTATAGCATGGACACGAGTTCTCTCACATTGACAGTGGCTTGATGAAAAACGCAGACTAACCTCACACTTATCTGGTGCCCTCGGGAAGTGGAGACATTTGAGATGTATATATATCTCGAAGTCTCTACTTCTTTTGTAGGGTCTGATGGTGTAGTGGGTTTAAGCGTACTAGTTATGGCAGCTACTGGAAGGTAGTTGTGCTTTCTGGGTTCGAGTCCCACTGGTGGGTGTTGTCCAAATATTGTTAATCTTCACTTGTGGTTTATGCAAATATAGGCTTATAGCAAGGACACGAGTTCTCTCACATTGACAGTGGCTTGATGAAAAACGCAGACTAACCTCACACTTATCTGGTGCCCTCGGGAAGTGGAGATATTTAAGATGTATATATATCTCGAAGTCTCTACTTCTTTTGTAGGGTCTGATGGTGTAGTGGGTTAAAGCGTACTAGTTATGGCAGCTACTGGAAGGTAGTTGTGCTTTCTGGGTTCGAGTCCCACTGGTGGGTGTTGTCCAAAGATTGTTAATCTTCACTTGTGGTTTATGCAAGTATAGGCTTATAGCATGGACACGAGTTCTCTCACATTGACAGTGGCTTGATGAAAAATGCAGACTAACCTTACACTTATCTGGTGCCCTCGGGAAGTGGAGATATTTGAGATGTATATATATCTCGAAGTCTCTACTTCTTTTGTTGGGTCTGATGGTGAAGTGGGTTAAAGCGTATTAGTTATGGCAGCTACTGGAAGGTAGTTGTGCTTTCTGGGTTCGAGTCCCACTGTTGGGTGTTGTCCAAAGATTGTTAATCTTCACTTGTGGTTTATTCAAGTATAGGCTTATAGCATAGACACGAGTTCTCTCACATTGACAGTGGCTTGATGAAAAATGCAGACTAACCTTACACTTATCTGGTGCCCTCGGGAAGTGGAGATATTTGAGATGTATAAATATCTCGAAGTCTCTACTTCTTTTGTAGGGTCTGATGGTGCAGTGGGTTAAAGCGTACTAGTTATGGCAGCTACTGGAAGGTAGTTGTGCTTTCTGGGTTCGAGTCCCACTGGTGGGTGTTGTCCAAGATTGTTAATCTTCACTTGTGGTTTATGCAAGTATAGGCTTATAGCATGGACACGAGTTCTCTCACATTGACAGTGGCTTGATGAAAAATGCAGACTAACCTCACACTTATCTGGTGCCTTCGGGAAGTGGAGATATTTGAGACGTATATATATCTGGAAGTCTCTACTTCTTTTGTAGGGTCTGATGGTGTAGTGGGTTTAAGCGTACTAGTTATGGCAGCTACTGGAAGGTAGTTGTGCTTTCTGGGTTCAAGTCCCACTGGTGGGTGTTGTCCAAAGATTGTTAATCTTCACTTGTGGTTTATGCAAGTATAGGCTTATAGCATGGACACGAGTTCTCTCACATTGACAGTGGCTTGATGAAAAATGCAGACTAACCTCACTTATCTGGTGCCCTCGGGAAGTGGAGATATTTGAGATGTATATATATCTCGAAGTCTCTACTTCTTTTGTAGGGTCTGATGGTGTAGTGGGTTAAAACGTACTAGTTATGGCAGCTACTTGAAGGTAGTTGTGCTTTCTGGGTTTGAGTCCCACTGGTGGGTGTTGTCCAAAGATTGTTAATCTTCACTTGTGGTTTATGCAAGTATAGGCTTATAGCATGGACACGAGTTCTCTCACATTGACAGAAGCTTGATGAAAAATGCAGACTAACCTCACACTTATCTGATGCCCTCAGGAAGTGGAGATATTTGAGATGTATATATATCTCGAAGTCTCTACTTCTTTTGTAGGTTCTGATGGTGTAGTGGGTTAAAGCGTACTAGTTATGGCAGCTACTGGAAGGTAGTTGTGCTTTCTGGGTTCGAGTCCCACTGGTGGGTGTTGTCCAAAGATTGGTAATCTTCACTTGTGGTTTATGCAAGTATAGGCTTATAGCATGGACACGAGTTCTCTCACATTGACAGTGGCTTGATGAAAAACGCAGACTAACCTCACACTTATCTGGTGCCCTCGGGAAGTGGAGATATTTGAGATAGATATATATCTTGAAGTCAATACTTCTTTTGTAGTGTCTGATGGTGTAGTGGGTTAAAGCGTACTAGTTATGGCAGCTACTGGAAGGTAGTTGTTCTTTCTGGGTTCGAGTCCCACTGGTGGGTGTTGTCCAAAGATTGTTAATCTTCACTTGTGGTTTATGCAAGTATAGGCTTATAGCATGGACACGAGTTCTCTCACATTGACAGTGGCTTGATGAAAAACGCAGACTAACCTCACACTTATCTGGTGCCCTCGGGAAGTGGAGATATTTGAGATGTATATATATCTCGAAGTCTCTACTTCTTTTGTAGGGTCTGATGGGGTAGTGGGTTAAAGCGTACTAGTTATGGCAGCTACTGGAAGGTAGTTGTGCTTTCTGGGTTCGAGTCCCACTGTTGGGTGTTGTCCAAAGATTGTTAATCTTCACTTGTGGTTTATTCAAGTATAGGCTTATAGCATGGACACGAGTTCTCTCACATTGACAGTGGCTTGATGAAAAACGCAGACTAACCTCACACTTATCTGGTGCCCTCGGTAAGTGGAGATATTTGAGATGTATATATATCTCGAAGTCTCTACTTCTTTTGTAGGGTCCGATGGTGTAGTGGGTCAAAGCGTACTAGTTATGGCAGCTACTGGAAGGTAGTTGTGCTTTCTGGGTACGAGTCCCATTGGTGGGTGTTGTCCAAAGATTGTTAATCTTCACTTGTGATTTATGCAAGTATAGGCTTATATCATGGACACGAGTTCTCTCACATTGACAGTGGCTTGATGAAAAACGCAGACTAAACTCACACTTATCTGGTGCCCTCGGGAAGTGGAGATATTTAAGATGTATATATATCTCGAAGTCTCTACTTCTTTTGTAGGGTCTGATGGTGTAGTGGGTTAAAGCGTACTAGTTATGGCAGCTACTGGAAGGTAGTTGTGCTTTCTGGGTTCGAGTCCCACTGGTGGGTGTTGTCCAAAGATTGTTAATCTTCACTTGTGGTTTATGCAAATATAGGCTTATAGCAAGGACACGAGTTCTCTCACATTGACAGTGGCTTGATGAAAAACGCAGACTAACCTCACACTTATCTGGTGCCCTCGGGAAGTGGAGATATTTAAGATGTATATATATCTCGAAGTCTCTACTTCTTTTGTAGGGTCTGATGGTGTAGTGGGTTAAAGCGTACTAGTTATGGCAGCTACTGGAAGGTAGTTGTGCTTTCTGGGTTCGAGTCCCACTGGTGGGTGTTGTCCAAAGATTGTTAATCTTCACTTGTGGTTTATGCAAGTATAGACTTATAGCATGGACACGTGTTCTCTCACATTGACAGTGGCTTGATGAAAAATGCAGACTAACCTCACACTTATCTGGTGCCCTCGGGAAGTGGAGATATTTGAGATGTATATATATCTCGAAGTCTCTACTTCTTTTGTAGGGTCTGATGGTGTAGTGGGTTAAAGCGTACTAGTTATGGCAGCTACTGGAAGGTAGTTGAGCTTTCTGGGTTCGAGTCCCACTGGTGGGAGTTGTCCAAAGATTGTTAATCTTCACTTGTGGTTTAAGCAAGTATAGGCTTATAGCATGGACACGAGTTCTCTCACATTGACAGTGGCTTGATGAAAAATGCAGACTAACCTCACACTTTCTGGTGTTCTCGGGAAGTGGAGATATTTGAGATGTATATATATCTCGAAGTCTCTTACTTCTTTTGTAGGGTCTGATGGTGTAGTGGGTTAAAGCGTACTAGTTATGGCAGCTACTGGAAGGTAGTTGTGCTTTCTGGGTTTGAGTCCCACTGGTGGGTGTTGTCCAAGATTGGTAATCTTCACTTGTGGTTTATGCAAGTATAGGCTTATAGCATGGACACGAGTTCTCTCACATTGACAGTGGCTTGATGAAAAACGCAGACTAACCTCACACTTATCTGGTGCCCTCGGGAAGTGGAGATATTTGAGATGTATATATATCTCGAAGTCTCTACTTCTTTTGTAGGGTCTGATGGTGTAGTGGGTTAAAGCGTACTAGTTATGGCAGCTACTGGAAGGTAGTTGTGCTTTCTGGGTTCGAGTCCTACTGGTGGGTGTTGTCCAAAGATTGTTAATCTTCACTTGTGGTTTATGCAAGTATAGGCTTATAGCATGGACACGAGTTCTCTCACATTGACAGTGGCTTGATGAAAAACGCAGACTAACCTCACACTTATCTGGTGCCCTCGGGAAGTGGAGATATTTGAGATGTATATATATCTTGAAGTCAATACTTCTTTTGTAGTGTCTGATGGTGTAGTGGGTTAAAGCGTACTAGTTATGGCAGCTACTGGAAGGTAGTTGTTCTTTCTGGGTTCGAGTCCCACTGGTGGGTGTTGTCCAAAGATTGTTAATCTTCACTTGTGGTTTATGCAAGTATAGGCTTATAGCATGGACACGAGTTCTCTCACATTGACAGTGGCTTGATGAAAAACGCAGACTAACCTCACACTTATCTGGTGCCCTCGGGAAGTGGAGATATTTGAGATGTATATATATCTCGAAGTCTCTACTTCTTTTGTAGGGTCTGATGGGGTAGTGGGTTAAAGCGTACTAGTTATGGCAGCTACTGGAAGGTAGTTGTGCTTTCTGGGTTCGAGTCCCACTGTTGGGTGTTGTCCAAAGATTGTTAATCTTCACTTGTGGTTTATTCAAGTATAGGCTTATAGCATGGACACGAGTTCTCTCACATTGACAGTGGCTTGATGAAAAACGCAGACTAACCTCACACTTATCTGGTGCCCTCGGTAAGTGGAGATATTTGAGATGTATATATATCTCGAAGTCTCTACTTCTTTTGTAGGGTCCGATGGTGTAGTGGGTCAAAGCGTACTAGTTATGGCAGCTACTGGAAGGTAGTTGTGCTTTCTGGGTTCGAGTCCCATTGGTGGGTGTTGTCCAAAGATTGTTAATCTTCACTTGTGGTTTATGCAAGTATAGGCTTATATCATGGACACGAGTTCTCTCACATTGACAGTGGCTTGATGAAAAACGCAGACTAACCTCACACTTATCTGGTGCCCTCGGGAAGTGGAGATATTTGAGATGTATATATATCTCGAAGTCTCTACTTCTTTTGTAGGGTCTGATGGTGTAGTGGGTTAAAGCGTACTAGTTATGGCAGCTACTGGAAGGTAGTTGTGCTTTCTGGGTTCGAGTCCCACTGGTGGGTGTTGTCCAAAGATTGTTAATCTTCACTTGTGGTTTATGCAAATATAGGCTTATAGCAAGGACACGAGTTCTCTCACATTGACAGTGGCTTGATGAAAAACGCAGACTAACCTCACACTTATCTGGTGCCCTCGGGAAGTGGAGATATTTAAGATGTATATATATCTCGAAGTCTCTACTTCTTTTGTAGGGTCTGATGGTGTAGTGGGTTAAAGCGTACTAGTTATGGCAGCTACTGGAAGGTAGTTGTGCTTTCTGGGTTCGAGTCCCACTGGTGGGTGTTGTCCAAAGATTGCTAATCTTCACTTGTGGTTTATGCAAGTATAGGCTTATAGCATGGACACGAGTTCTCTCACATTGACAGTGGCTTGATGAAAAATGCAGACTAACCTTACACTTATCTGGTGCCCTCGGGAAGTGGAGATATTTGAGATGTATATATATCTCGAAGTCTCTACTTCTTTTGTAGGGTCTGATGGGGTAGTGGGTTAAAGCGTACTAGTTATGGCAGCTACTGGAAGGTAGTTGTGCTTTCTGGGTTCGAGTCCCACTGGTGGGTGTTGTCCAAAGATTGTTAATCTTCACTTGTGGTTTATGCAAGTATAGGCTTATAGCATGGACACGTGTTCTCTCACATTGACAGTGGCTTGATGAAAAATGCAGACTAACCTCACACTTATCTGGTGCCCTCGGGAAGTGGAGATATTTGAGATGTATATATATCTCGAAGTCTCTACTTCTTTTGTAGGGTCTGATGGTGTAGTGGGTTAAAGCGTACTAGTTATGGCAGCTACTGGAAGGTAGTTGAGCTTTCTGGGTTCGAGTCCCACTGGTGGGAGTTGTCCAAAGATTGTTAATCTTCACTTGTGGTTTAAGCAAGTATAGGCTTATAGCATGGACACGAGTTCTCTCACATTGACAGTGGCTTGATGAAAAATGCAGACTAACCTCACACTTATCTGGTGTTCTCGGGAAGTGGAGATATTTGAGATGTATATATATCTCGAAGTCTCTTACTTCTTTTGTAGGGTCTGATGGTGTAGTGGGTTAAAGCGTACTAGTTATGGCAGCTACTGGAAGGTAGTTGTGCTTTCTGGGTTCGAGTCCCACTGGTGGGTGTTGTCCAAGATTGGTAATCTTCACTTGTGGTTTATGCAAGTATAGGCTTATAGCATGGACACGAGTTCTCTCACATTGACAGTGGCTTGATGAAAAACGCAGACTAACCTCACACTTATCTGGTGCCCTCGGGAAGTGGAGATATTTGAGATGTATATATATCTCGAAGTCTCTACTTCTTTTGTAGGGTCTGATGGTGTAGTGGATAAAGCGTACTAGTTATGGCAGCTACTGGAAGGTAGTTGTGCTTTCTGGGTTCGAGTCCCACTGGTGGGTGTTGTCCAAAGATTGTTAATCTTCACTTGTGGTTTATGCAAGTATAGGCTTATAGCATGGACACGAGTTCTCTCACATTGACAGTGGCTTGATGAAAAATGCAGACTAACCTCACACTTATCTGGTGCCCTCGGGAAGTGGAGATATTTGAGATGTATATATATCTCGAAGTCTCTACTTCTTTTGTAGGGTCTGATGGTGTAGTGGGTTAAAGCGTACTAGTTATGGCAGCTACTGGAAGGTAGTTGTGCTTTCTGGGTTCGAGTCCCACTGTTGGGTGTTGTCCAAAGATTGTTAATCTTCACTTGTGGTTTATTCAAGTATAGGCTTATAGCATGGACACGAGTTCTCTCACATTGACAGTGGCTTGATGAAAAACGCAGACTAACCTCACACTTATCTGGTGCCCTCGGTAAGTGGAGATATTTGAGATGTATATATATCTCGAAGTCTCTACTTCTTTTGTAGGGTCCGATGGTGTAGTGGGTCAAAGCGTACTAGTTATGGCAGCTACTGGAAGGTAGTTGTGCTTTCTGGGTTCGAGTCCCATTGGTGGGTGTTGTCCAAAGATTGTTAATCTTCACTTGTGGTTTATGCAAGTATAGGCTTATATCATGGACACGAGTTCTCTCACATTGACAGTGGCTTGATGAAAACGCAGACTAACCTCACACTTATCTGGTGCCCTCGGGAAGTGGAGATATTTAAGATGTATATATATCTCGAAGTCTCTACTTCTTTTGTAGGGTCTGATGGAGTAGTGGGTTAAAGCGTACTAGTTATGGGAGCTACTGGAAGGTAGTTGTGCTTTCTGGGTTCGAGTCCCACTGGTGGGTGTTGTCCAAAGATTGTTAATCTTCACTTGTGGTTTATGCAAATATAGGCTTATAGCAAGGACACGAGTTCTCTCACATTGACAGTGGCTTGATGAAAAACGCAGACTAACCTCACACTTATCTGGTGCCCTCGGGAAGTGGAGATATTTAAGATGTATATATATCTCGAAGTCTCTACTTCTTTTGTAGGGTCTGATGGTGTAGTGGGTTAAAGCGTACTAGTTATGGCAGCTACTGGAAGGTAGTTGTGCTTTCTGGGTTCGAGTCCCACTGGTGGGTGTTGTCCAAAGATTGTTAATCTTCACTTGTGGTTTATGCAAGTATAGGCTTATAGCATGGACACGTGTTCTCTCACATTGACAGTGGCTTGATGAAAAATGCAGACTAACCTCACACTTATCTGGTGCCCTCGGGAAGTGGAGATATTTGAGATGTATATATATCTCGAAGTCTCTACTTCTTTTGTAGGGTCTGATGGTGTAGTGGGTTAAAGCGTACTAGTTATGGCAGCTACTGGAAGGTAGTTGAGCTTTCTGGGTTCGAGTCCCACTGGTGGGAGTTGTCCAAAGATTGTTAATCTTCACTTGTGGTTTAAGCAAGTATAGGCTTATAGCATGGACACGAGTTCTCTCACATTGACAGTGGCTTGATGAAAAATGCAGACTAACCTCACACTTATCTGGTGCCCTCGGGAAGTGGAGATATTTGAGATGTATATATATCTCGAAGTCTCTACTTCTTTTGTAGGGTCTGATGGTGTAGTGGGTTAAAGCGTACTAGTTATGGCAGCTACTGGAAGGTAGTTGTGCTTTCTGGGTTCGAGTCCCACTGGTGGGTGTTGTCCAAGATTGGTAATCTTCACTTGTGGTTTATGCACGTATAGGCTTATAGCATGGACACGAGTTCTCTCACATTGACAGTGGCTTGATGAAAAACGCAGACTAACCTCACACTTATCTGGTGCCCTCGGGAAGTGGAGATATTTGAGATGTATATATATCTCGAAGTCTCTACTTCTTTTGTAGGGTCTGATGGGGTAGTGGGTTAAAGCGTACTAGTTATGGCAGCTACTGGAAGGTAGTTGTGCTTTCTGGGTTCGAGTCCCACTGTTGGGTGTTGTCCAAAGATTGTTAATCTTCACTTGTGGTTTATTCAAGTATAGGCTTATAGCATGGACACGAGTTCTCTCACATTGACAGTGGCTTGATGAAAAACGCAGACTAACCTCACACTTATCTGGTGCCCTCGGTAAGTGGAGATATTTGAGATGTATATATATCTCGAAGTCTCTACTTCTTTTGTAGGGTCCGATGGTGTAGTGGGTCAAAGCGTACTAGTTATGGCAGCTACTGGAAGGTAGTTGTGCTTTCTGGGTTCGAGTCCCATTGGTGGGTGTTGTCCAAAGATTGTTAATCTTCACTTGTGGTTTATGCAAGTATAGGCTTATATCATGGACACGAGTTCTCTCACATTGACAGTGGCTTGATGAAAACGCAGACTAACCTCACACTTATCTGGTGCCCTCGGGAAGTGGAGATATTTAAGATGTATATATATCTCGAAGTCTCTACTTCTTTTGTAGGGTCTGATGGAGTAGTGGGTTAAAGCGTACTAGTTATGGCAGCTACTGGAAGGTAGTTGTGCTTTCTGGGTTCGAGTCCCACTGGTGGGTGTTGTCCAAAGATTGTTAATCTTCACTTGTGGTTTATGCAAATATAGGCTTATAGCAAGGACACGAGTTCTCTCACATTGACAGTGGCTTGATGAAAAACGCAGACTAACCTCACACTTATCTGGTGCCCTCGGGAAGTGGAGATATTTAAGATGTATATATATCTCGAAGTCTCTACTTCTTTTGTAGGGTCTGATGGTGTAGTGGGTTAAAGCGTACTAGTTATGGCAGCTACTGGAAGGTAGTTGTGCTTTCTGGGTTCGAGTCCCACTGGTGGGTGTTGTCCAAAGATTGTTAATCTTCACTTGTGGTTTATGCAAGTATAGGCTTATAGCATGGACACGTGTTCTCTCACATTGACAGTGGCTTGATGAAAAATGCAGACTAACCTCACACTTATCTGGTGCCCTCGGGAAGTGGAGATATTTGAGATGTATATATATCTCGAAGTCTCTACTTCTTTTGTAGGGTCTGATGGTGTAGTGGGTTAAAGCGTACTAGTTATGGCAGCTACTGGAAGGTAGTTGAGCTTTCTGGGTTCGAGTCCCACTGGTGGGAGTTGTCCAAAGATTGTTAATCTTCACTTGTGGTTTAAGCAAGTATAGGCTTATAGCATGGACACGAGTTCTCTCACATTGACAGTGGCTTGATGAAAAATGCAGACTAACCTCACACTTATCTGGTGCCCTCGGGAAGTGGAGATATTTGAGATGTATATATATCTCGAAGTCTCTACTTCTTTTGTAGGGTCTGATGGTGTAGTGGGTTAAAGCGTACTAGTTATGGCAGCTACTGGAAGGTAGTTGTGCTTTCTGGGTTCGAGTCCCACTGGTGGGTGTTGTCCAAAGATTGTTAATCTTCACTTGTGGTTTATGCAAGTATAGGCTTATAGCATGGACACGAGTTCTCTCACATTGACAGTGGCTTGATGAAAAATGCAGACTAACCTCACACTTATCTGGTGCCCTCGGGAAGTGGAGATATTTGAAATGTATATATATCTCGAAGTCTCTACTTCTTTTGTAGGGTCTGATGGTGTAGTGGGTTAAAGCGTACTAGTTATGGCAGCTACTGGAAGGTAGTTGTGCTTTCTGGGTTCGAGTCCCACTGTTGGGTGTTGTCCAAAGATTGTTAATCTTCACTTGTGGTTTATTCAAGTATAGGCTTATAGCATGGACACGAGTTCTCTCACATTGACAGTGGCTTGATGAAAAACGCAGACTAACCTCACACTTATCTGGTGCCCTCGGTAAGTGGAGATATTTGAGATGTATATATATCTCGAAGTCTCTACTTCTTTTGTAGGGTCCGATGGTGTAGTGGGTCAAAGCGTACTAGTTATGGCAGCTACTGGAAGGTATTTGTGCTTTCTGGGTTCGAGTCCCATTGGTGGGTGTTGTCCAAAGATTGTTAATCTTCACTTGTGGTTTATGCAAGTATAGGCTTATATCATGGACACGAGTTCTCTAACATTGACAGTGGCTTGATGAAAAACGCAGACTAACCTCACACTTATCTGGTGCCCTCGGGAAGTGGAGATATTTAAGATGTATATATATCTCGAAGTCTCTACTTCTTTTGTAGGGTCTGATGGTGTAGTGGGTTAAAGCGTACTAGTTATGGCAGCTACTGGAAGGTAGTTGTGCTTTCTGGGTTCGAGTCCCACTGGTGGGTGTTGTCCAAAGATTGTTAATCTTCACTTGTGGTTTATGCAAATATAGGCTTATAGCAAGGACACGAGTTCTCTCACATTGACAGTGGCTTGATGAAAAACACAGACTAACCTCAAACTTATCTGGTGCCCTCGGGAAGTGGAGATATTTAAGATGTATATATATCTCGAAGTCTCTACTTCTTTTGTAGGGTCTGATGGTGTAGTGGGTTAAAGCGTACTAGTTATGGCAGCTACTGGAAGGTAGTTGAGCTTTCTGGGTTCGAGTCCCACTGGTGGGAGTTGTCCAAAGATTGTTAATCTTCACTTGTGGTTTAAGCAAGTGTAGGCTTATAGCATGGACACGAGTTCTCTCACATTGACAGTGGCTTGATGAAAAATGCAGACTAACCTCACACTTATCTGGTGCCCTCGGGAAGTGGAGATTTTTGAGATGTATATATATCTCGAAGTCTCTACTTCTTTTGTAGGGTCTGATGGTATAGTGGGTTAAAGCGTACTAGTTATGGCAGCTACTGGAAGGTAGTTGTGCTTTCTGGGTTCGAGTCCCACTGGTGGGTGTTGTCCAAAGATTGTTAATCTTCACTTGTGGTTTATGCAAGTATAGGCTTATAGCATGGACACGAGTTCTCTCACATTGACAGTGGCATGATGAAAAATGCAGACTAACCTCACACTTATCTGGTGCCCTCGGGAAGTGGAGATATTTGAGATGTATATTTATCTCGAAGTCTCTACTTCTTTTGTAGGGTCTGATGGTGTAGTGGGTTAAAGCGTACTAGTTATGGCAGCTACTGGAAGGTAGTTGTGCTTTCTGGGTTCGAGTCCCACTGGTGGGTGTTGTCCAAAGATTGTTAATCTTCACTTGTGGTTTATGCAAGTATAGGCTTATAGCATGGACACGAGTTCTCTCACATTGACAGTGGCTTGATGAAAAATGCAGACTAACCTCACACTTATCTGGTGCCCTCGGGAAGTGGAGATATTTGAGATGTATATATATCTTGAAGTCAATACTTCTTTTGTAGTGTCTGATGGTGTAGTGGGTTAAAGCGTACTAGTTATGGCAGCTACTGGAAGGTAGTTGTTCTTTCTGGGTTCGAGTCCCACTGGTGGGTGTTGTCCAAAGATTGTTAATCTTCACTTGTGGTTTATGCAAGTATAGGCTTATAGCATGGACACGAGTTCTCTCACATTGACAGTGGCTTGATGAAAAACGCAGACTAACCTCACACTTATCTGGTGCCCTCGGGAAGTGGAGATATTTAAGATGTATATATATCTCGAAGTCTCTACTTCTTTTGTAGGGTCTGATGGTGTAGTGGGTTAAAGCGTACTAGTTATGGCAGCTACTGGAAGGTAGTTGTGCTTTCTGGGTTCGAGTCCCACTGGTGGGTGTTGTCCAAAGATTGTTAATCTTCACTTGTGGTTTATGCAAATATAGGCTTATAGCAAGGACACGAGTTCTCTCACATTGACAGTGGCTTGATGAAAAACACAGACTAACCTCACACTTATCTGGTGCCCTCGGGAAGTGGAGATATTTAAGATATATATATATCTCGAAGTCTCTACTTCTTTTGTAGGGTCTGATGGTGTAGTGGGTTAAAGCGTACTAGTTATGGCAGCTACTGGAAGGTAGTTGTGCTTTCTGGGTTCGAGTCCCACTGGTGGGTGTTGTCCAAAGATTGTTAATCTTCACTTGTGGTTTATGCAAGTATAGGCTTATAGCATGGACACGTGTTCTCTCACATTGACAGTGGCTTGATGAAAAATGCAGACTAACCTCACACTTATCTGGTGCCCTCGGGAAGTGGAGATATTTGAGATGTATATATATCTCGAAGTCTCTACTTCTTTTGTAGGTTCTGATAGTGTAGTGGGTTAAAGCGTACTAGTTATGGCAGCTACTGGAAGGTAGTTGAGCTTTCTGGGTTCGAGTCCCACTGGTGGGAGTTGTCCAAAGATTGTTAATCTTCACTTGTGGTTTAAGCAAGTGTAGGCTTATAGCATGGACACGAGTTCTCTCACATTGACAGTGGCTTGATGAAAAATGCAGACTAACCTCACACTTATCTGGTGCCCTCGGGAAGTGGAGATATTTGAGATGTATATATATCTCGAAGTCTCTACTTCTTTTGTAGGGTCTGATGGTGTAGTGGGTTAAAGCGTACTAGTTATGGCAGCTACTGGAAGGTAGTTGTGCTTTCTGGGTTCGAGTCCCACTGGTGGGTGTTGTCCAAGATTGGTAATCTTCACTTGTGGTTTATGCAAGTATAGGCTTATAGCATGGACACGAGTTCTCTCACATTGACAGTGGCTTGATGAAAAACGCAGACTAACCTCACACTTATCTGGTGCCCTCGGGAAGTGGAGATATTTGAGATGTATATATATCTCGAAGTCTCTACTTCTTTTGTAGGGTCTGATGGTGTAGTGGGTTAAAGCGTACTAGTTATGGCAGCTACTGGAAGGTAGTTGTGCTTTCGGGGTTCGAGTCCCACTGGTGGGTGTTGTCCAAAGATTGTTAATCTTCACTTGAGGTTTATGCAAGTATAGGCTTATAGCATGGACACGAGTTCTCTCACATTGACAGTGGCTTGATGAAAAATGCAGACTAACCTCACACTTATCTGGTGCCCTCGGGAAGTGGAGATATTTGAGATGTATATTTATCTCGAAGTCTCTACTTCTTTTGTAGGGTCTGATGGTGTAGTGGGTTAAAGCGTACTAGTTATGGCAGCTACTGGAAGGTAGTTGTGCTTTCTGGGTTCGAGTCCCACTGGTGGGTGTTGTCCAAAGATTGTTAATCTTCACTTGTGGTTTATGCAAGTATAGGCTTATAGCATGGACACGAGTTCTCTCACATTGACAGTGGCTTGATGAAAAACGCAGACTAACCTCACACTTATCTGGTGCCCTCGGGAAGTGGAGATATTTGAGATGTATATATATCTTGAAGTCAATACTTCTTTTGTAGTGTCTGATGGTGTAGTGGGTTAAAGCGTACTAGTTATGGCAGCTACTGGAAGGTAGTTGTTCTTTCTGGGTTCGAGTCCCACTGGTGGGTGTTGTCCAAAGATTGTTAATCTTCACTTGTGGTTTATGCAAGTATAGGCTTATAGCATGGACACGAGTTCTCTCACATTGACAGTGGCTTGATGAAAAACGCAGACTAACCTCACACTTATCTGGTGCCCTCGGGAAGTGGATATATTTGAGATGTATATATATCTCGAAGTCTCTACTTCTTTTGTAGGGTCTGATGGGGTAGTGGGTTAAAGCGTACTAGTTATGGCAGCTACTGGAAGGTAGTTGTGCTTTCTGGGTTCGAGTCCCACTGTTGGGTGTTGTCCAAAGATTGTTAATCTTCACTTGTGGTTTATTCAAGTATAGGCTTATAGCATGGACACAAGTTCTCTCACATTGACAGTGGCTTGATGAAAAACGCAGACTAACCTCACACTTATCTGGTGCCCTCGGTAAGTGGAGATATTTGAGATGTATATATATCTCGAAGTCTCTACTTCTTTTGTAGGGTCCGATGGTGTAGTGGGTCAAAGCGTACTAGTTATGGCAGCTACTGGAAGGTAGTTGTGCTTTCTGGGTTCGAGTCCCATTGGTGGGTGTTGTCCAAAGATTGTTAATCTTCACTTGTGGTTTATGCAAGTATAGGCTTATATCATGGACACGAGTTCTCTCACATTGACAGTGGCTTGATGAAAAACGCAGACTAACCTCACACTTATCTGGTGCCCTCGGGAAGTGGAGATATTTAAGATGTATATATATCTCGAAGTCTCTACTTCTTTTGTAGGGTCTGATGGTGTAGTGGGTTAAAGCGTACTAGTTATGGCAGCTACTGGAAGGTAGTTGTGCTTTCTGGGTTCGAGTCCCACTGGTGGGTGTTGTCCAAAGATTGTTAATCTTCACTTGTGGTTTATGCAAATATAGGCTTATAGCAAGGACACGAGTTCTCTCACATTGACAGTGGCTTGATGAAAAATGCAGACTAACCTTACACTTATCTGGTGCCCTCGGGAAGTGGAGATATTTGAGATGTATATATATCTCGAAGTCTCTACTTCTTTTGTAGGGTCTGATGGTGTAGTGGGTTAAAGCGTACTAGTTATGGCAGCTACTGGAAGGTAGTTGTGCTTTCTGGGTTCGAGTCCCACTGGTGGGTGTTGTCCAAAGATTGTTAATCTTCATTTGTGGTTTATGCAAGTATAGGCTTATAGCATGGACACGTGTTCTCTCACATTGACAGTGGCTTGATGAAAAATGCAGACTAACCTCACACTTATCTGGTGCCCTCGGGAAGTGGAGATATTTGAGATGTATATATATCTCGAAGTCTCTACTTCTTTTGTAGGATCTGATGGTGTAGTGGGTTAAAGCGTACTAGTTATGGCAGCTACTGGAAGGTAGTTGAGCTTTCTGGGTTCGAGTCCCACTGGTGGGAGTTGTCCAAAGATTGTTAATCTTCACTTGTGGTTTAAGCAAGTATAGGCTTATAGCATGGACACGAGTTCTCTCACATTGACAGTGGCTTGATGAAAAACGCAGACTAACCTCACACTTATCTGGTGCCCTCGGGAAGTGGAGATATTTGAGATGTATATATATCTCGAAGTCTCTACTTCTTTTGTTGGGTCTGATGGTGTCGTGGGTTTAAGCGTACTAGTTATGGCAGCTACTGGAAGGTAGTTGTGCTTTCTGGGTTCGAGTCCCACTGGTGGGTGTTGTCCAAAGATTGTTAATCTTCACTTGTGGTTTATGCAAGTATAGGCTTATAGCATGGACACGAGTTCTCTCATATTGTCAGTGGCTTGATGAAAAACGCAGACTATCCTCACTCTTATCTGGTGCCCTCGGGAAGTGGAGATATTTGAGATGTATATATATCTCGAAGTCTTTACTTCTTTTGTAGGGTCTGATGGTGTAGTGGGTTAAAGCGTACTAGTTATGGCAGCTACTGGAAGGTAGTTGTGCTTTCTGGGTTCGAGTCCCACTGGTGGGTGTTGTCCAAAGATTGTTAATCTTCACTTGTGGTTTATGCAAGTATAGGCTTATAGCATGGACACGAGTTCTCTCACATTGACAGTGGCTTGATGAAAAATGCAGACTAACCTTACACTTATCTGGTGCCCTCGGGAAGTGGAGATATTTGAGATGTATATATATCTCGAAGTCTCTACTTCTTTTGTAGGGTCTGATGGTGTAGTGGGTTAAAGCGTACTAGTTATGGCAGCTACTGGAAGGTAGTTGTGCTTTCTGGGTTCGAGTCCCACTGGTGGGTGTTGTCCAAAGATTGTTAATCTTCATTTGTGGTTTATGCAAGTATAGGCTTATAGCATGGACACGTGTTCTCTCACATTGACAGTGGCTTGATGAAAAATGCAGACTAACCTCACACTTATCTGGTGCCCTCGGGAAGTGGAGATATTTGAGATGTATATATATCTCGAAGTCTCTACTTCTTTTGTAGGATCTGATGGTGTAGTGGGTTAAAGCGTACTAGTTATGGCAGCTACTGGAAGGTAGTTGAGCTTTCTGGGTTCGAGTCCCACTGGTGGGAGTTGTCCAAAGATTGTTAATCTTCACTTGTGGTTTAAGCAAGTATAGGCTTATAGCATGGACACGAGTTCTCTCACATTGACAGTGGCTTGATGAAAAACGCAGACTAACCTCACACTTATCTGGTGCCCTCGGGAAGTGGAGATATTTGAGATGTATATATATCTCGAAGTCTCTACTTCTTTTGTTGGGTCTGATGGTGTAGTGGGTTTAAGCGTACTAGTTATGGCAGCTACTGGAAGGTAGTTGTGCTTTCTGGGTTCGAGTCCCACTGGTGGGTGTTGTCCAAAGACTGTTAATCTTCACTTGTGGTTTATGCAAGTATAGGCTTATAGCATGGACACGAGTTCTCTCATATTGTCAGTGGCTTGATGAAAAACGCAGACTAACCTCACTCTTATCTGGTGCCCTCGGGAAGTGGAGATATTTGAGATGTATATATATCTCGAAGTCTTTACTTCTTTTGTAGGGTCTGATGGTGTAGTGGGTTTAAGCGTACTAGTTATGGCAGCTACTGGAAGGTAGTTGTGCTTTCTGGGTTCGAGTCCCACTGGTGGGTGTTGTCCAAGATTGTTAATCTTCACTTGTGGTTTATGCAAGTATAGGCTTATATCATGGACACGAGTTCTCTCACATTGACAGTGGCTTGATGAAAAACGCAGACTAACCTCACACTTATCTGGTGCCCTCGGGAAGTGGAGACATTTGAGATGTATATATATCTCGAAGTCTCTACTTCTTTTGTAGGGTCTGATGGTGTAGTGGGTTTAAGCGTACTAGTTATGGCAGCTACTGGAAGGTAGTTGTGCTTTCTGGGTTCGAGTCCCACTGGTGGGTGTTGTCCAAATATTGTTAATCTTCACTTGTGGTTTATGCAAATATAGGCTTATAGCAAGGACACGAGTTCTCTCACATTGACAGTGGCTTGATGAAAAACGCAGACTAACCTCACACTTATCTGGTGCCCTCGGGAAGTGGAGATATTTAAGATGTATATATATCTCGAAGTCTCTACTTCTTTTGTAGGGTCTGATGGTGTAGTGGGTTAAAGCGAACTAGTTATGGCAGCTACTGGAAGGTAGTTGTGCTTTCTGGGTTCGAGTCCCACTGGTGGGTGTTGTCCAAAGATTGTTAATCTTCACTTGTGGTTTATGCAAGTATAGGCTTATAGCATGGACACGTGTTCTCTCACATTGACAGTGACTTGATGAAAAATGCAGACTAACCTCACACTTATCTGGTGCCCTCGGGAAGTGGAGATATTTGAGATGTATATATATCTCGAAGTCTCTACTTCTTTTGTAGGGTCTGATGGTGTAGTGGGTTAAAGCGTACTAGTTATGGCAGCTACTGGAAGGTAGTTGAGCTTTCTGGGTTCGAGTCCCACTGGTGGGAGTTGTCCAAAGATTGTTAATCTTCACTTGTGGTTTAAGCAAGTATAGGCTTATAGCATGGACACGAGTTCTCTCACATTGACAGTGGCTTGATGAAAAACGCAGACTAACCTCACACTTATCTGGTGCCCTCGGGAAGTGGAGATATTTGAGATGTATATATATCTCGAAGTCTCTACTTCTTTTGTTGGGTCTGATGGTGTAGTGGGTTTAAGCGTACTAGTTATGGCAGCTACTGGAAGGTAGTTGTGCTTTCTGGGTTCGTGTCCCACTGGTGGGTGTTGTCCAAAGATTGTTAATCTTCACTTGTGGTTTATGCAAGTATAGGCTTATAGCATGGACACGAGTTCTCTCATATTGTCAGTGGCTTGATGAAAAACGCAGACTAACCTCACTCTTATCTGGTGCCCTCGGGAAGTGGAGATATTTGAGATGTATATATATCTCGAAGTCTTTACTTCTTTTGTAGGGTCTGATGGTGTAGTGGGTTTAAGCGTACTAGTTATGGCAGCTACTGGAAGGTAGTTGTGCTTTCTGGGTTCGAGTCCCACTGGTGGGTGTTGTCCAAGATTGTTAATCTTCACTTGTGGTTTATGCAAGTATAGGCTTATATCATGGACACGAGTTCTCTCACATTGACAGTGGCTTGATGAAAAACGCAGACTAACCTCACACTTATCTGGTGCCCTCGGGAAGTGGAGACATTTGAGATGTATATATATCTCGAAGTCTCTACTTCTTTTGTAGGGTCTGATGGTGTAGTGGGTTTAAGCGTACTAGTTATGGCAGCTACTGGAAGGTAGTTGTGCTTTCTGGGTTCGAGTCCCACTGGTGGGTGTTGTCCAAATATTGTTAATCTTCACTTGTGGTTTATGCAAATATAGGCTTATAGCAAGGACACGAGTTCTCTCACATTGACAGTGGCTTGATGAAAAACGCAGACTAACCTCACACTTATCTGGTGCCCTCGGGAAGTGGAGATATTTAAGATGTATATATATCTCGAAGTCTCTACTTCTTTTGTAGGGTCTGATGGTGTAGTGGGTTAAAGCGTACTAGTTATGGCAGCTACTGGAAGGTAGTTGTGCTTTCTGGGTTCGAGTCCCACTGGTGGGTGTTGTCCAAAGATTGTTAATCTTCACTTGTGGTTTATGCAAGTATAGGCTTATAGCATGGACACGAGTTCTCTCACATTGACAGTGGCTTGATGAAAAATGCAGACTAACCTTACACTTATCTGGTGCCCTCGGGAAGTGGAGATATTTGAGATGTATATATATCTCGAAGTCTCTACTTCTTTTGTAGGGTCTGATGGTGTAGTGGGTTAAAGCGTACTAGTTATGGCAGCTACTGGAAGGTAGTTGTGCTTTCTGGGTTCGAGTCCCACTGGTGGGTGTTGTCCAAAGATTGTTAATCTTCACTTGTGGTTTATGCAAGTATAGGCTTATAGCATGGACACGTGTTCTCTCACATTGACAGTGGCTTGATGAAAAATGCAGACTAACCTCACACTTATCTGGTGCCC
The DNA here is from genome assembly GCF_040958095.1 of Procambarus clarkii. Classification (NCBI taxonomy): domain Eukaryota; kingdom Metazoa; phylum Arthropoda; class Malacostraca; order Decapoda; family Cambaridae; genus Procambarus; species Procambarus clarkii. The sequence goes on from NW_027189164.1 coordinate 233,362, forward strand.
TCGGGAAGTGGAGATATTTGAGATGTATATATATCTCGAAGTCTCTACTTCTTTTGTAGGGTCTGATGGTGTAGTGGGTTAAAGCGTACTAGTTATGGCAGCTACTGGAAGGTAGTTGAGCTTTCTGGGTTCGAGTCCCACTGGTGGGAGTTGTCCAAAGATTGTTAATCTTCACTTGTGGTTTTGAAAAATGCAGACTAACCTCACACTTATCTGGTGCTCTCGGGAAGTGGAGATATTTGAGATGTATATATATCTCGAAGTCTCTACTTCTTTTGTAGGGTCTGATGGTGTAGTGGGTTAAAGCGTACTAGTTATGGCAGCTACTGGAAGGTAGTTGTGCTTTCTGGGTTCGAGTCCCACTGGTGGGTGTTGTCCAAAGATTGTTAATCTTCACTTGTGGTTTATGCAAGTATAGGCTTATAGCATGGACACGAGTTCTCTCACATTGACAGTGGCTTGATGAAAAATGCAGACTAACCTCACACTTATCTGGTGCCCTCGGGAAGTGGAGATATTTGAGATGTATATATATCTCGAAGTCTATACTTCTTTTGTAGGGTCTGATGGTGTAGTGGGTTAAAACGTACTAGTTATGGCAGCTACTGGAAGGTAGTTGTGCTTTCTGGGTTCGAGTCCCACTGGTGGGTGTTGTCCAAAGATTGTTAATCTTCACTTGTTGTTTATGCAAGTATAGGTTTATAGCATGGACACGAGTTCTCTCACATTGACAGTGGCTTGATGAAAAATGCAGACTAACCTCACACTTATCTGATGCCCTCAGGAAGTGGAGATATTTGAGATGTATATATATCTCGAAGACTCTACTTCTTTTGTAGGTTCTGATGGTGTAGTGGGTTAAAGCGTACTAGTTATGGCAGCTCCTGGAAAATAGTTGAGCTTTCTGGGTTCGAGTCCCACTGGTGGGTGTTGTCCAAAGATTGTTAATCTTCACTTGTGGTTTATGCAAGTATAGGCTTATAGCATGGACACGAGTTCTCTCACATTGACAGTGGCTTGATGAAAAATGCAGACTAACCTTACACTTATCTGGTGCCCTCGGGAAGTGGAGATATTTGAGATGTATATATATCTCGAAGTCTCTACTTCTTTTGTAGGGTCTGATGGTGTAGTGGGTTAAAGCGTACTAGTTATGGCAGCTACTGGAAGGTAGTTGTGCTTTCTGGGTTCGAGTCCCACTGGTGGGTGTTGTCCAAAGATTGTTAATCTTCACTTGTGGTTTATGCAAGTATAGGCTTATAGCATGGACACGTGTTCTCTCACATTGACAGTGGCTTGATGAAAAATGCAGACTAACCTCACACTTATCTGGTGCCCTCGGGAAGTGGAGATATTTGAGATGTATATATATCTCGAAGTCTCTACTTCTTTTGTAGGGTCTGATGGTGTAGTGGGTTAAAGCGTACTAGTTATGGCAGCTACTGGAAGGTAGTTGAGCTTTCTGGGTTCGAGTCCCACTGGTGGGAGTTGTCCAAAGATTCTTAATCTTCACTTGTGGTTTATGCAAGTATAGGCTTATAGCATGGACACGAGTTCTCTCACATTGACAGTGGCTTGATGAAAAACGCAGACTAACCTCACACTTATCTGGTGCCCTCGGGAAGTGGAGATATTTGAGATGTATATATATCTCGAAGTCTCTACTTCTTTTGTAGGGTCTGATGGTATAGTGGGTTAAAGCGTACTAGTTATGGCAGCTACTGGAAGGTTGTTGTGCTTTCTGGGTTCGAGTCCCACTGGTGGGTGTTGTCCAAAGATTGTTAATCTTCACTTGTGGTTTATGCAAGTATAGGCTTATAGCATGGACACGAGTTCTCTCACATTGACAGTGGCATGATGAAAAACTGCAGACTAACCTCACACTTATCTGATGCCCTCAGGGAAGTGGAGATATTTGAGATGTATATATATCTCGAAGACTCTACTTCTTTTGTAGGTTCTGATGGTGTAGTGGTTTAAAGCGTACTAGTTATGGCAGCTCCTGGAAAAGTAGTTGATGCTTTCTGGGTTCGAGTCCCACTGGTGGGTGTTGTCCAAAGATTGTTAATCTTCACTTGTGGTTTATGCAAGTATAGGCTTATAGCATGGACACGAGTTCTCTCACATTGACAGTGGCTTGATGAAAAATGCAGACTAACCTCACACTTATCTGGTGCCCTCGGGAAGTGGAGATATTTGAGATGTATATATATCTCGAAGTCTCTACTTCTTGTGTTGGGTCTGATGGTGTAGTGGGTTAAAGCGTACTAGTTATGGAAGCTACTGGAAGGTAGTTGTGCTTTCTGGGTTCGAGTCCCACTGGTGGGTGTTGTCCAAAGATTGTTAATCTTCACTTGTGGTTTATGCAAGTTTAGGCTTATAGCATGGACACGAGTTCTCTCACATTGACAGTGGCTTGATGAAAAATGCAGACTAACCTCACACTTATCTGGTGCCCTCGGGAAGTGGAGATATTTGAGATGTATATATATCTCGAAGTCTATACTTCTTTTGTAGGGTCTGATGGTGTAGTGGGTTAAAGCGTACTAGTTATGGCAGCTACTGGAAGGTAGTTGTGCTTTCAGGGTTCGAGTCCCACTGGAGGGTGTTGTCCAAAGATTCTTAATCTTCACTTGTGGTTTATGCAAGTATAGGCTTATAGCATGGACACGAGTTCTCTCACATTGACAGTGGCGTGATGAAAAACGCAGACTAACCTCACACTTATCTGGTGCCCTCGGGAAGTGGAGATATTTGAGATGTATATATATCTCGAAGTCTCTACTTCTTTTGTAGGGTCTGATGGTATAGTGGGTTAAAGCGTACTAGTTATGGCAGCTACTGGAAGGTTGTTGTGCTTTCTGGGTTCGAGTCCCACTGGTGGGTGTTCTCCAAAGATTGTTAATCTTCTCTTGTGGTTTATGCAAGTATAGGCTTATAGCATGGACACGAGTTCTCTCACATTGACAATGGCATGATGAAAAACGCAGACTAACCTCACACTTATCTGGTTCCCTTGGGAAGTGGAGATATTTGAGATGTATATATATCTCGAAGTCTCTACTTCTTTTGTAGGGTCTGATGGTGTAGTGGTTTAAAGCGTACTAGTTATGGCAGCTACTGGAAGGTAGTTGTGCTTTCTGGGTTCGAGTCCCACTGGTGGGTGTTGTCCAAAGATTGTTAATCTTCACTTGTGGTTTATGCAAGTATAGGCTTATAGCATGGACACGAGTTCTCTCACATTGACAGTGGCTTGATGAAAAATGCAGACTAACCTCACACTTATCTGGTGCCCTCGGGAAGTGGAGATATTTGAGATGTATATATATCTCGAAGTCTCTACTTCTTTTGTAGGGTCTGATGGTGTAGTGGGTTAAAGCGTACTAGTTATGGCAGCTACTGGAAGGTAGTTGTGCTTTCTGGGTTCGAGTCCCACTGGTGGGTGTTGTCCAAAGATTGTTAATCTTCACTTGTGGTTTATGCAAGTATAGGCTTGTAGCATGGACACGAGTTCTCTCACATTGACAGTGGGTTGATGAAAAACGCAGACTAACCTCACACTTATCTGGTGCCCTCGGGAAGTGGAGATATTTGAGATGTATATATATCTCGAAGTCTCTACTTCTTTTGTAGGGTCTGATGGTGCAGTGGGTTAAAGCGTACTAGTTATGGCAGCTACTGGAAGGTAGTTGTGCTTTCTGGGTTCGAGTCCCACTGGTGGGTGTTGTCCAAGATTGTTAATCTTCACTTGTGGTTTATGCAAGTATAGGCTTATAGCATGGACACGAGTTCTCTCACATTGACAGTGGCTTGATGAAAAACGCAGACTAACCTCACACTTATCTGGTGCCCTCGGGAAGTGGAGATATTTGAGATGTATATATATCTCGAAGTCTCTACTTCTTTTGTACGGTCTGATGGTGTAGTGGGTTAAAGCGTACTAGTTATGGCAGCTACTGGAAGGTTGTTGTGCTTTCTGGGTTCGAGTCCCACTGGTGGGTGTTGTCCAAAGATTGTTAATCTTCACTTGTGGTTTATGCAAGTATAGGCTTGTAGCATGGACACGAGTTCTCTCACATTGACAGTGGGTTGATGAAAAACGCAGACTAACCTCACACTTATCTGGTGCCCTCGGGAAGTGGAGATATTTGAGATGTATATATATCTCGAAGACTCTACTTCTTTTGTAGGGTCTGATGGTGCAGTGGGTTAAAGCGTACTAGTTATGGCAGCTACTGGAAGGTAGTTGTGCTTTCTGGGTTCGAATCCCACTGGTGGGTGTTGTCCAAAGATTGTTAATCTTCACTTGTGGTTTATGCAAGTATAGGCTTATAGAATGGACACGAGTTCTCTCACATTGACAGTGGCTTGATGAAAAATGCAGACTAACCTCACTTATCTGGTGCCCTCGGGAAGTGGAGATATTTGAGATGTATATATATCTCGAAGTCTCTACTTCTTTTGTAGGGTCTGATGGTGTAGTGGGTTAAAACGTACTAGTTATGGCAGCTACTGGAAGGTAGTTGTGCTTTCTGGGTTCGAGTCCCACTGGTGGGTGTTGTCCAAAAATTGTTAATCTTCACTTGTGGTTTATGCAAGTATAGGCTTATAGCATGGACACGAGTTCTCTCACATTGACAGTGGCTTGATGAAAAATGCAGACTAACCTTACACTTATCTGGTGCCCTCGGGAAGTGGAGATATTTGAGATGTATATATATCTCGAAGTCTCTACTTCTTTTGTAGGGTCTGATGGTGTAGTGGGTTAAAGCGTACTAGTTATGGCAGCTACTGGAAGGTAGTTGTGCTTTCTGGGTTCGAGTCCCACTGGTGGGTGTTGTCCAAAGATTGTTAATCTTCACTTGTGGTTTATGCAAGTATAGGCTTATAGCATGGACACGAGTTCTCTCACATTGACAGTGGCTTGATGAAAAATGCAGACTAACCTCACACTTATCTGGTGCCCTCGGGAAGTGGAGATATTTGAGATGTATATATATCTCGAAGTCTCTACTTATCTTGTAGGGTCTGATGGTGTAGAGGGTTAAAGCGTACTAGTTATGGCAGCTACTGGAAGGTAGTTGTGCTTTCTGGGTTCGAGTCCCACAGGTGGGTGTTGTCCAAAGATTGTTAATCTTCACTTGTGGTTTATGCAAGTATAGGCTTATAGCATGGACACGAGTTCTCTCACATTGACAGTGGCTAGATGAAAAACGCAGACTAACCTCACACTTATCTGGTGCTCTCGGGAAGTGGAGATATTTGAGATGTATATATATCTCGAAGTCTCTCCTTCTTTTGTAGGGTCTGATGGTGTAGTGGGTTAAAGCGTACTAGTTATGGCAGCTACTGGAAGGTAGTTGTGCTTTCTGGGTTCGAGTCCCACTGGTGGGTGTTGTCCAAAGATTGTTAATCTTCACTTGTGGTTTATGCAAGTATAGGCTTATAGCATGGACACGAGTTCTCTCACATTGACAGTGGCTTGATGAAAAATGCAGACTAACCTCACACTTATCTGGTGCCCTCGGGAAGTGGAGATATTTGAGATGTATATATATCTCGAAGTCTATACTTCTTTTGTAGGGTCTGATGGTGTAGTGGGTTAAAACGTACTAGTTATGGCAGCTACTGGAAGGTAGTTGTGCTTTCTGGGTTCGAGTCCCACTGGTGGGTGTTGTCCAAAGATTGTTAATCTTCACTTGTGGTTTATGCAAGTATAGGTTTATAGCATGGACACGAGTTCTCTCACATTGACAGTGGCTTGATGAAAAATGCAGACTAACCTCACACTTATCTGATGCCCTCAGGAACTGGAGATATTTGAGATGTATATATATCTCGAAGACTCTACTTCTTTTGTAGGTTCTGATGGTGTAGTGGGTTAAAGCGTACTAGTTATGGCAGCTCCTGGAAAATAGTTGAGCTTTCTGGGTTCGAGTCCCACTGGTGGGTGTTGTCCAAAGATTGTTAATCTTCACTTGTGGTTTATGCAAGTATAGGCTTATAGCATGGACACGAGTTCTCTCACATTGACAGTGGCTTGATGAAAAATGCAGACTAACCTCACACTTATCTGGTGCCCTCGGGAAGTGGAGATATTTGAGATGTATATATATCTCGAAGTCTCTACTTCTTGTGTTGGGTCTGATGGTGTAGTGGGTTAAAGCGTACTAGTTATGGAAGCTACTGGAAGGTAGTTGTGCTTTCTGGGTTCGAGTCCCACTGGTGGGTGTTGTCCAAAGATTGTTAATCTTCACTTGTGGTTTATGCAAGTTTAGGCTTATAGCATGGACACGAGTTCTCTCACATTGACAGTGGCTTGATGAAAAATGCAGACTAACCTCACACTTATCTGGTGCCCTCGGGAAGTGGAGATATTTGAGATGTATATATATCTCGAAGTCTATACTTCTTTTGTAGGGTCTGATGGTGTAGTGGGTTAAAGCGTACTAGTTATGCCAGCTACTGGAAGGTAGTTGTGCTTTCAGGGTTCGAGTCCCACTGGAGGGTGTTGTCCAAAGATTCTTAATCTTCACTTGTGGTTTATGCAAGTATAGGCTTATAGCATGGACACGAGTTCTCTCACATTGACAGTGGCTTGATGAAAAACGCAGACTAACCTCACACTTATCTGGTGCCTTCGGGAAGTAGAGATATTTGAGACGTATATATATCTCGAAGTCTCTACTTCTTTTGTAGGGTCTGATGGTGTCGTGGGTTAAAGCGTACTAGTTATGGCAGCTACTGGAAGGTAGTTGTGCTTTCTGGGTTCGAGTCCCACTGGTGGGTGTTGTCCAAAGATTGTTAATCTTCACTTGTGGTTTATGCAAGTATAGGCTTATAGCATGGACACGAGTTCTCTCACATTGACAGTGGCGTGATGAAAAACGCAGACTAACCTCACACTTATCTGGTGCCCTCGGGAAGTGGAGATATTTCAGATGTATATATATCTCGAAGTCTCTACTTCTTTTGTAGGGTCTGATGGTGTAGTGGGTTAAAGCGTACTGGTTATGGCAGCTACTGGAAGGTAGTTGTGCTTTCTGGGTTCGAGTCCCACTGGTGGGTGTTGTCCAAAGATTGTTAATCTTCACTTGTGGTTTATGCAAGTATAGGCTTATAGCATGGACACGAGTTCTCTCACATTGACAGTAGCTTCATGAAAAATGCAGACTAACCTCACACTTATCTGGTGCCCTCGGGAAGTGGAGATATTTGAGATGTATATATATCTCGAAGTCTCTACTTCTTTTGTTGGGTCTGTTGGTGTAGTGGGTTAAAGCGTACTAGTTATGGCAGCTACTGGAAGGTAGTTGTGCTTTCTGGGTACGAGTCCCACTGGTGGGTGTTGTCCAAAGATTGTTAATCTTCACTTGTGGTTTATGCAAGTATAGGCTTATAGCATGGACACGAGTTCTCTCACATTGACAGTGGCTTGATGAAAAACGCAGACTAACCTCACACTTATCTGGTGCCCTCGGGAAGTGGAGATATTTGAGACGTATATATATCTGGAAGTCTCTTCTTCTTTTGTAGGGTCTGATGGTGTAGTGGGTTAAAGCGTACTAGTTATGGCAGCTACTGGAAGGTAGTTGTGCTTTCTGGGTTCGAGTCCCACTGGTGGGTGTTGTCCAAAGATTGTTAATCTTCACTTGTGGTTTATGCAAGTATAGGCTTATAGAATGGACACGAGTTCTCTCACATTGACAGTGGCTTGATGAAAAATGCAGACTAACCTCACTTATCTGGTGCCCTCGGGAAGTGGAGATATTTGAGATGTATATATATCTCGAAGTCTCTACTTCTTTTGTAGGGTCTGATGGTGTAGTGGATTAAAACGTACTAGTTATGGCAGCTACTGGAAGGTAGTTGTGCTTTCTGGGTTCGAGTCCCACTGGTGGGTGTTGTCCAAAGATTGTTAATCTTCACTTGTGGTTTATGCAAGTATAGGCTTATAGCATGGACACGAGTTCTCTCACATTGACAGTGGCTTGATGAAAAATGCAGACTAACCTTACACTTATCTGGTGCCCTCGGGAAGTGGAGATATTTGAGATGTATATATATCTCGAAGTCTCTACTTCTTTTGTAGGGTCTGATGGTGTAGTGGGTTAAAGCGTACTAGTTATGGCAGCTACTGGAAGGTAGTTGTGCTTTCTGGGTTCGAGTCCCACTGGTGGGTGTTGTCCAAAGATTGTTAATCTTCACTTGTGGTTTATGCAAGTATAGGCCTATAGCATGGACACGAGTTCTCTCACATTGACAGTAGCTTGATGAAAAACGCAGACTAACCTCACACTTATCTGGTGCCCTCGGGAAGTGGAGATATTTGAGACGTATATATATCTGGAAGTCTCTACTTCTTTTGTAGGGTCTGATGGTGTAGTGTGTTAAAGCGTACTAGTTATGGCAGCTACTGGAAGGTTGTTGTGCTTTCTGGGTTCGAGTCCCACTGGTGGGTGTTGTCCAAAGATTGTTAATCTTCACTTGTGGTTTATGCAAGTATAGGCTTATAGCATGGACACGAGTTCTCTCACATTGACAGTGGCTTGATGAAAAGCGCAGACTAACCTCACACTTATCTGGTGCCCTCGGGAAGTGGAGATATTTGAGATGTATATATATCTCGAAGTCTCTACTTCTTTTGTAGGGTCTGATGGTGCAGTGGGTTAAAGTGTACTAGTTATGGCAGCTACTGGAAGGTAGTTGTGCTTTCTGGGTTCGAGACCCACTGGTGGGTGTTGTCCAAGATTGTTAATCTTCACTTGTGGTTTATGCAAGTATAGGCTTATAGCATGGACACGAGTTCTCTCACATTGACGGTGGCTTGATGAAAAACGCAGACTAACCTCACACTTATCTGGTGCCCTCGGGAAGTGGAGATATTTGAGATGTATATATATCTCGAAGTCTCTACTTCTTTTGTAGGGTCTGATGGTGTATTGGGTTAAAGTGTACTAGTTATGGCAGCTACTGGAAGGTAGTTGTGCTTTCTGGGTTCGAGTCCCACTGGTTGGTGTTGTCCAAAGATTGTTAATCTTCACTTGTGGTTTATGCAAGTATAGGCTTATAGCATGGACACGAGTTCTCTCACATTGACAGTGGCTTGATGAAAAATGCAGACTAACCTCACACTTATCTGGTGCCCTCGGGAAGTGGAGATATTTGAGATGTATATATATCTCGAAGTCTCTACTTCTTTTGTAGGGTCTGATGGTGTAGTGGGTTAAAGCGTACTAGTTATGGCAGCTACTGGAAGGTAGTTGTGCTTTCTGGGTTCGAGTCCCACTGGTGGGTGTTGTCCAAAGATTGTTAATCTTCACTTGTGGTTTATGCAAGTATAGGCTTATAGCATGGACACGAGTTCTCTCACATTGACAGTGGCTTGATGAAAAATGCAGACTAACCTCACACTTATCTGGTGCCCTCGGGAAGTGGAGATATTTGAGATGTATATATATCTCGAAGTCTCTACTTCTTTTGTAGTGTCTGATGGTGTAGTGGGTTAAAGCGTACTAGTTATGGCAGCTACTGGAAGGTAGTTGTTCTTTCTGGGTTCGAGTCCCACTGGTGGGTGTTGTCCAAAGATTGTTAATCTTCACTTGTGGTTTATGCAAGTATAGGCTTATAGCATGGACACGAGTTCTCTCACATTGACAGTGGCTTGATGAAAAATGCAGACTAACCTCACTTATCTGGTGCCCTCGGGAAGTGGAGATATTTGAGATGTATATATATCTCGAAGACTCTACTTCTTTTGTAGGGTCTGATGGTGTAGTGGGTTAAAACGTACTAGTTATGGCAGCTACTGGAAGGTAGTTGTGCTTTCTGGGTTCGAGTCCCACTGGTGGGTGTTGTCCAAAGATTGTTAATCTTCACTTGTGGTTTATGCAAGTATAGGCTTATAGCATGGACACGAGTTCTCTCACATTGACAGTGGCTTGATGAAAAATGCAGACTAACCTTACACTTATCTGGTGCCCTCGGGAAGTGGAGATATTTGAGATGTATATATATCTCGAAGTCTCTACTTCTTTTGTATGGTCTGATGGTGTAGTGGGTTAAAGCGTACTAGTTATGGCAGCTCCTGGAAGGTAGTTGTGCTTTCTGGGTTCGAGTCCCACTGGTGGGTGTTGTCCAAAGATTGTTAATCTTCACTTGTGGTTTATGCAAGTATAGGCTTATATCATGGACACGAGTTCTCTCACATTGACAGTGGCTTGATGAAAAATGCAGACTAACCTCACACTTATCTGGTGCCCTCGGGAAGTGGAGATATTTGAGATGTATATATATCTCGAAGTCTCTACTTCTTTTGTTGGGTCTGATGGTGTAGTGGGTTAAAGCGTACTAGTTATGGCAGCTACTGGAATGTAGTTGTGCTTTCTGGGTACGAGTCCCACTGGTGGGTGTTGTCCAAAGATTGTTAATCTTCACTTGTGGTTTATGCAAGTATAGGCTTATAGAATGGACACGAGTTCTCTCACATTGACAGTGGCTTGATGAAAAACGCAGACTAACCTCACACTTATCTGGTGCCCTCGGGAAGTGGAGATATTTGAGATGTATATATATCTCGAAGTCTCTACTTCTTTTGTAGGGTCTGATGGTGCAGTGGGTTAAAGCGTACTAGTTATGGCAGCTACTGGAAGGTAGTTGTGCTTTCTGGGTTCGAGTCCCACTGGTGGGTGTTGTCCAAGATTGTTAATCTTCACTTGTGGTTTATGCAAGTATAGGCTTATAGCATGGACACGAGTTCTCTCACATTGACAGTGGCTTGATGAAAAATGCAGACTAACCTCACACTTATCTGGTGCCTTCGGGAAATGGAGATATTTGAGATGTATATATATCTCGAAGTCTCTAATTCTTTTGTTGGGTCTGATGGTGTAGTGGGTTAAACCGTACTAGTTATGGCAGCTACTGGAAGGTAGTTGTGCTTTCTGGGTACGAGTCCCAGTGGTGGGTGTTGTCCAAAGATTGTTAATCTTCACTTGTGGTTTATGCAAGTATAGGCTTATAGCATGGACACGAGTTCTCTCACATTGACAGTGGCTTGATGAAAAACGCAGACTAACCTCACACTTATCTGGTGCCCTCGGGAAGTGGAGATATTTGAGATGTATATATATCTCGAAGTCTCTACTTCTTTTGTAGGGTCTGATGGTGCAGTGGGTTAAAGCGTACTAGTTATGGCAGCTACTGGAAGGTAGTTGTGCTTTCTGGGTTCGAGTCGCACTGGTGGGTGTTGTCCAAGATTGTTAATCTTCACTTGTGGTTTATGCAAGTATAGGCTTATAGCATGGACACGAGTTCTCTCACATTGACAGTGGCTTGATGAAAAACGCAGACTAACCTCACACTTATCTGGTGCCCTCGGGAAGTGGAGATATTTGAGACGTATATATATCTGGAAGTCTCTACTTCTTTTGTAGGGTCTGATGGTGTAGTGGGTTAAAGCGTACTAGTTATGGCAGCTACTGGAAGGTAGTTGTGCTTTCTGGGTTCGAGTCCCACTGGTGGGTGTTGTCCAAAGATTGTTAATCTTCACTTGTGGTTTATGCAAGTATAGGCTTATAGAATGGACACGAGTTCTCTCACATTGACAGTGGCTTGATGAAAAATGCAGACTAACCTCACTTATCTGGTGCCCTCGGGAAGTGGAGATATTTGAGATGTATATATATCTTGAAGTCTCTACTTCTTTTGTAGGGTCTGATGGTGTAGTGGGTTAAAACGTACTAGTTATGGCAGCTACTGGAAGGTAGTTGTGCTTTCTGGGTTCGAGTCCCACTGGTGGGTGTTGTCCAAAGATTGTTAATCTTCACTTGTGGTTTATGCAAGTATAGGCTTATAGCATGGACACGAGTTCTCTCACATTGACAGTGGCTTGATGAAAAATGCAGACTAACCTCACACTTATCTGGTGCCCTCGGGAAGTGGAGATATTTGAGATGTATATATATCTGGAAGTCTCTACTTCTTTTGTAGGGTCTGATGGTGTAGTGGGTTAAAACGTACTAGTTATGGCAGCTACTGGAAGGTAGTTGTGCTTTCTGGGTTCGAGTCCCACTGGTGGGTGTTGTCCAAAGATTGTTAATCTTCACTTGTGGTTTATGCAAGTATAGGCTTATAGCATAGACACGAGTTCTCTCACATTGACAGTGGCTTGATGAAAAATGCAGACTAACCTCACACTTATCTGATGCCCTCAGGAGGTGGAGATATTTGAGATGTATATATATCTCGAAGTCTCTACTTCTTTTGTAGGTTCTGATGGTGTAGTGGGTTAAAGCGTACTAGGTATGGCAGCTACTGGAAGGTAGTTGTGCTTTCTGGGTTCGAGTCCCACTGGTGGGTGTTGTCCAAAGATTGTTAATCTTCACTTGTGGTTTATGCAAGTATAGGCTTATAGCATGGACACGAGTTCTCTCACATTGACAGTGGCTTGATGAAAAATGCAGACTAACCTCACACTTATCTGGTGCCCTCGGGAAGTGGAGATATTTGAGATGTATATATATCTCGAAGTCTCTACTTCTTTTGTAGGGTCTGATGGTGTAGTGTGTTAAAGCGTACTAGTTATGGCAGCTACTGGAAGGTTGTTGTGCTTTCTGGGTTCGAGTCCCACTGGTGGGTGTTGTCCAAAGATTGTTAATCTTCACTTGTGGTTTATGCAAGTATAGGCTTATAGCATGGACACGAGTTCTCTCACATTGACAGTGGCTTGATGAAAAGCGCAGACTAACCTCACACTTATCTGGTGCCCTTGGGAAGTGGAGATATTTGAGATGTATATATATCTCGAAGTCTCTACTTCTTTTGTAGGGTCTGATGGTGCATTGGGTTAAAGCGTACTAGTTTTGGCAGCTACTGGAAGGTAGTTGTGCTTTCTGGGTTCGAGACCCACTGGTGGGTGTTGTCCAAGATTGTTAATCTTCACTTGTGGTTTATGCAAGTATAGGCTTATATCATGGACACGAGTTCTCTCACATTGACGGTGGCTTGATGAAAAACGCAGACTAACCTCACACTTATCTGGTGCCCTCGGGAAGTGGAGATATTTGATATGTATATATATCTCGAAGTCTCTACTTCTTTTGTAGGGTCTGATGGTGTATTGGGTTAAAGCGTACTAGTTATGGCAGCTACTGGAAGGTAGTTGTGCTTTCTGGGTTCGAGTCCCACTGGTTGGTGTTGTCCAAAGATTGTTAATCTTCACTTGTGGTTTATGCAAGTATAGGCTTATAGCATGGACACGAGTTCTCTCACATTGACAGTGGCTTGATGAAAAATGCAGACTAACCTCACACTTATCTGGTGCCCTCGGGAAGTGGAGATATTTGAGATGTATATATATCTCGAAGTCTCTACTTCTTTTGTTGGGTCTGATGGTGTAGTGGGTTAAAGCGTACTAGTTATGGCAGCTACTGGAAGGTAGTTGTGCTTTCTGGGTACGAGTCCCACTGGTGGGTGTTGTCCAAAGATTGTTAATCTTCACTTGTGGTTTATGCAAGTATAGGCTTATAGCATGGACACGAGTTCTCTCACATTGACAGTGGCTTGATGAAAAACGCATACTAACCTCACACTTATCTGGTGCCCTCGGGAAGTGGAGATATTTGAGATGTATATATATCTCGAAGTCTCTACTTCTTTTGTAGGGTCTGATGGTGCAGTGGGTTAAAGCGTACTAGTTATGGCAGCTACTGGAAGGTAGTTGTGCTTTCTGGGTTCGAGTCCCACTGGTGGGTGTTGTCCAAGATTGTTAATCTTCACTTGTGGTTTATGCAAGTATAGGCTTATAGCATGGACACGAGTTCTCTCACATTGACAGTGGCTTGATGAAAAACGCAGACTAACCTCACACTTATCTGGTGCCCTCGGGAAGTGGAGATATTTGAGACGTATATATATCTGGAGGTCTCTACTTCTTTTGTAGGGTCTGATGGTGTAGTGGGTTAAAGCGTACTAGTTATGGCAGCTACTGGAATGTAGTTGTGCTTTCTGGGTTCGAGTCCCACTGGTGGGTGTTGTCCAAAGATTGTTAATCTTCACTTGTGGTTTATGCAAGTATAGGCTTATAGAATGGACACGAGTTCTCTCACATTGACAGTGGCTTGATGAAAAATGCAGACTAACCTCACTTATCTGGTGCCCTCGGGAAGTGGAGATATTTGAGATGTATATATATCTCGAAGTCTCTACTTCTTTTGTAGGGTCTGATGGTGCAGTGGGTTAAAACGTACTAGTTATGGCAGCTACTGGAAGGTAGTTGTGCTTTCTGGGTTCGAGTCCCACTGGTGGGTGTTGTCCAAAGATTGTTAATCTTCACTTGTGGTTTATGCAAGTATAGGCTTATAGCATGGACACGAGTTCTCTCACATTGACAGTGGCTTGATGAAAAATGCAGACTAACCTCACACTTATCTGGTGCCCTCGGGAAGTGGAGATATTTGAGATGTATATATATCTCGAAGTCTCTACTTCTTTTGTAGGGTCTGATGGTGTAGTGTGTTAAAGCGTACTAGTTATGGCAGCTACTGGAAGGTTGTTGTGCTTTCTGGGTTCGAGTCCCACTGGTGGGTGTTGTCCAAAGATTGTTAATCTTCACTTGTGGTTTATGCAAGTATAGGCTTATAGCATGGACACGAGTTCTCTCACATTGACAGTGGCTTGATGAAAAGCACAGACTAACCTCACACTTATCTGGTGCCCTCGGGAAGTGGAGATATTTGAGATGTATATATATCTCAAAGTCTCTACTTCTTTTGTAGGGTCTGATGGTGCATTGGGTTAAAGCGTACTAGTTTTGGCAGCTACTGGAAGGTAGTTGTGCTTTCTGGGTTCGAGACCCACTGGTGGGTGTTGTCCAAGATTGTTAATCTTCACTTGTGGTTTATGCAAGTATAGGCTTATAGCATGGACACGAGTTCTCTCACATTGACAGTGGCTTGATGAAAAATGCAGACTAACCTCACACTTATCTGGTGCCCTCGGGAAGTGGAGATATTTGAGATGTATATATATCTCGAAGTCTCTACTTCTTTTGTAGGGTCTGATGGTGTAGTGGGTTAAAGTGTACTAGTTATGGCAGCTACTGGAAGGTAGTTGAGCTTTCAGGGTTCGAGTCCCACTGATGGGTGTTGTCCAAAGATTGTTAATCTTCACTTGTGGTTTATGCAAGTATAGGCTTATAGCATGGACACGAGTTCTCTCACATTGACAGAGGCTTGATGAAAAACGCAGACTAACCTCACACTTATCTGGTGCCCTCGGGAAGTGGAGATATTTGAGATGTATATATATCTTGAAGTCTCTACTTCTTTTGTAGTGTCTGATGGTGTAGTGGGTTAAAGCGTACTAGTTATGGCAGCTACTGGAAGGTAGTTGTTCTTTCTGGGTTCGAGTCCCACTGGTGGGTGTTGTCCAAAGATTGTTAATCTTCACTTGTGGTTTATGCAAGTATAGGCTTATAGCATGGACACGAGTTCTCTCACATTGACAGTGGCTTGATGAAAAACGCAGACTAACCTCACACTTATCTGGTGCCCTCGGGAAGTGGAGATATTTGAGATGTATATATATCTCGAAGTCTCTACTTCTTTTGTAGGGTCTGATGGTGCAGTGGGTTAAAGCGTACTAGTTATGGCAGCTACTGGAAGGTAGTTGTGCTTTCTGGGTTCGAATCCCACTGGTGGGTGTTGTCCAAGATTGTTAATCTTCACTTGTGGTTTATGCAAGTATAGGCTTATAGCATGGACACGAGTTCTCTCACATTGACAGTGGCTTGATGAAAAACGCAGACTAACCTCACACTTATCTGGTGCCCTCGGGAAGTGGAGATATTTGAGACGTATATATATCTGGAAGTCTCTACTTCTTTTGTAGGGTCTGATGGTGTAGTGGGTTAAAGCGTACTAGTTATGGCAGCTACTGGAAGGTAGTTGTGCTTTCTGGGTTCGAGTCCCACTGGTGGGTGTTGTCCAAAGATTGTTAATCTTCACTTGTGGTTTATGCAAGTATAGGCTTATAGAATGGACACGAGTTCTCTCACATTGACTGTGGCTTGATGAAAAATGCAGACTAACCTCACTTATCTGGTGCCCACGGGAAGTGGAGATATTTGAGATGTATATATATCTCGAAGTCTCTACTTCTTTTGTAGGGTCTGATGGTGCAGTGGGTTAAAGCGTACTAGTTATGGCAGCTACTGGAAGGTAGTTGTGCTTTCTGGGTTCGAGTCCCACTGGTGGGTGTTGTCCAAGATTGTTAATCTTCACTTGTGGTTTATGCAAGTATAGGCTTATAGCATGGACACGAGTTCTCTCACATTGACAGTGGCTTGATGAAAAACACAGACTAACCTCACACTTATCTGGTGCCCTCGGGAAGTGGAGATATTTGAGACGTATATATATCTGGAAGTCTCTACTTCTTTTGTAGGGTCTGATGGTGTAGTGGGTTAAAGCGTACTAGTTATGGCAGCTACTGGAAGGTAGTTGTGCTTTCTGGGTTCGAGTCCCACTGGTGGGTGTTGTCCAAAGATTGTTAATCTTCACTTGTGGTTTATGCAAGTATAGGCTTATAGAATGGACACGAGTTCTCTCACATTGACAGTGGCTTGATGAAAAATGCAGACTAACCTCACTTATCTGGTGCCCTCGGGAAGTGGAGATATTTGAGATGTATATATATCTCGAAGTCTCTACTTCTTTTGTAGGGTCTGATGGTGTAGTGGGTTAAAGCGTACTAGTTATGGCAGCTACTGGAAGGTAGTTGTGCTTTCTGGGTTCGAGTCCCACTGGTGGGTGTTGTCCAAAGATTGTTAATCTTCACTTGTGGTTTATGCAAGTATAGGCTTATAGAATGGACACGAGTTCTCTCACATTGACAGTGGCTTGATGAAAAATGCAGACTAACCTCACTTATCTGGTGCCCACGGGAAGTGGAGATATTTGAGATGTATATATATCTCGAAGTCTCTACTTCTTTTGTAGCGTCTTATGGTGTAGTGGGTTAAAACGTACTAGTTATGGCAGCTACTGGAAGGTAGTTGTGCTTTCTGGGTTCGAGTCCCACTGGTGGGTGTTGTCCAAAGATTGTTAATCTTCACTTGTGGTTTATGCAAGTATAGGCTTATAGCATGGACACGAGTTCTCTCACATTGACAGTGGCTTGATGAAAAATGCAGACTAACCTCACACTTATCTGGTGCCCTCGGGAAGTGGAGATATTTGAGATGTATATATATCTCGAAGTCTCTACTTCTTTTGTTGGGTCTGATGGTGTAGTGGGTTAAAGCGTACTAGTTATGGCAGCTACTGGAAGGTAGTTGTGCTTTCTGGGTACGAGTCCCACTGGTGGGTGTTGTCCAAAGATTGTTAATCTTCACTTGTGGTTTATGCAAGTATAGGCTGATAGCATGGACACGAGTTCTCTCACATTGACAGTGGCTTGATGAAAAACTCAGACTAACCTCACACTTATCTGGTGCCCTCGGGAAGTGGAGATATTTGAGACGTATATATATCTGGAGGTCTCTACTTCTTTTGTAGGGTCTGATGGTGTAGTGGGTTAAAGCGTACTAGTTATGGCAGCTACTGGAATGTAGTTGTGCTTTCTGGGTTCGAGTCCCACTGGTGGGTGTTGTCCAAAGATTGTTAATCTTCACTTGTGGTTTATGCAAGTATAGGCTTATAGAATGGACACGAGTTCTCTCACATTGACAGTGGCTTGATGAAAAATGCAGACTAACCTCACTTATCTGGTGCCCTCGGGAAGTGGAGATATTTGAGATGTATATATATCTGGAAGTCTCTACTTCTTTTGTAGGGTCTGATGGTGTAGTGGGTTAAAACGTACTAGTTATGGCAGCTACTGGAAGGTAGTTGTGCTTTCTGGGTTCGAGTCCCACTGGTGGGTGTTGTCCAAAGATTGTTAATCTTCACTTGTGGTTTATGCAAGTATAGGCTTATAGCATAGACACGAGTTCTCTCACATTGACAGTGGCTTGATGAAAAATGCAGACTAACCTCACACTTATCTGATGCCCTCAGGAGGTGGAGATATTTGAGATGTATATATATCTCGAAGTCTCTACTTCTTTTGTAGGTTCTGATGGTGTAGTGGGTTAAAGCGTACTAGGTATGGCAGCTACTGGAAGGTAGTTGTGCTTTCTGGGTTCGAGTCCCACTGGTGGGTGTTGTCCAAAGATTGTTAATCTTCACTTGTGGTTTATGCAAGTATAGGCTTATAGCATGGACACGAGTTCTCTCACATTGACAGTGGCTTGATGAAAAATGCAGACTAACCTCACACTTATCTGGTGCCCTCGGGAAGTGGAGATATTTGAGATGTATATATATCTCGAAGTCTCTACTTCTTTTGTAGGGTCTGATGGTGTAGTGTGTTAAAGCGTACTAGTTATGGCAGCTACTGGAAGGTTGTTGTGCTTTCTGGGTTCGAGTCCCACTGGTGGGTGTTGTCCAAAGATTGTTAATCTTCACTTGTGGTTTATGCAAGTATAGGCTTATAGCATGGACACGAGTTCTCTCACATTGACAGTGGCTTGATGAAAAGCGCAGACTAACCTCACACTTATCTGGTGCCCTTGGGAAGTGGAGATATTTGAGATGTATATATATCTCGAAGTCTCTACTTCTTTTGTAGGGTCTGATGGTGCATTGGGTTAAAGCGTACTAGTTTTGGCAGCTACTGGAAGGTAGTTGTGCTTTCTGGGTTCGAGACCCACTGGTGGGTGTTGTCCAAGATTGTTAATCTTCACTTGTGGTTTATGCAAGTATAGGCTTATAGCATGGACACGAGTTCTCTCACATTGACGGTGGCTTGATGAAAAACGCAGACTAACCTCACACTTATCTGGTGCCCTCGGGAAGTGGAGATATTTGATATGTATATATATCTCGAAGTCTCTACTTCTTTTGTAGGGTCTGATGGTGTATTGGGTTAAAGCGTACTAGTTATGGCAGCTACTGGAAGGTAGTTGTGCTTTCTGGGTTCGAGTCCCACTGGTTGGTGTTGTCCAAAGATTGTTAATCTTCACTTGTGGTTTATGCAAGTATAGGCTTATAGCATGGACACGAGTTCTCTCACATTGACAGTGGCTTGATGAAAAATGCAGACTAACCTCACACTTATCTGGTGCCCTCGGGAAGTGGAGATATTTGAGATGTATATATATCTCGAAGTCTCTACTTCTTTTGTTGGGTCTGATGGTGTAGTGGGTTAAAGCGTACTAGTTATGGCAGCTACTGGAAGGTAGTTGTGCTTTCTGGGTACGAGTCCCACTGGTGGGTGTTGTCCAAAGATTGTTAATCTTCACTTGTGGTTTATGCAAGTATAGGCTTATAGCATGGACACGAGTTCTCTCACATTGACAGTGGCTTGATGAAAAACGCAGACTAACCTCACACTTATCTGGTGCCCTCGGGAAGTGGAGATATTTGAGATGTATATATATCTCGAAGTCTCTACTTCTTTTGTAGGGTCTGATGGTGCAGTGGGTTAAAGCGTACTAGTTATGGCAGCTACTGGAAGGTAGTTGTGCTTTCTGGGTTCGAGTCCCACTGGTGGGTGTTGTCCAAGATTGTTAATCTTCACTTGTGGTTTATGCAAGTATAGGCTTATAGCATGGACACGAGTTCTCTCACATTGACAGTGGCTTGATGAAAAACGCAGACTAACCTCACACTTATCTGGTGCCCTCGGGAAGTGGAGATATTTGAGACGTATATATATCTGGAGGTCTCTACTTCTTTTGTAGGGTCTGATGGTGTAGTGGGTTAAAGCGTACTAGTTATGGCAGCTACTGGAATGTAGTTGTGCTTTCTGGGTTCGAGTCCCACTGGTGGGTGTTGTCCAAAGATTGTTAATCTTCACTTGTGGTTTATGCAAGTATAGGCTTATAGAATGGACACGAGTTCTCTCACATTGACAGTGGCTTGATGAAAAATGCAGACTAACCTCACTTATCTGGTGCCCTCGGGAAGTGGAGATATTTGAGATGTATATATATCTCGAAGTCTCTACTTCTTTTGTAGGGTCTGATGGTGCAGTGGGTTAAAACGTACTAGTTATGGCAGCTACTGGAAGGTAGTTGTGCTTTCTGGGTTCGAGTCCCACTGGTGGGTGTTGTCCAAAGATTGTTAATCTTCACTTGTGGTTTATGCAAGTATAGGCTTATAGCATGGACACGAGTTCTCTCACATTGACAGTGGCTTGATGAAAAATGCAGACTAACCTCACACTTATCTGGTGCCCTCGGGAAGTGGAGATATTTGAGATGTATATATATCTCGAAGTCTCTACTTCTTTTGTAGGGTCTGATGGTGTAGTGTGTTAAAGCGTACTAGTTATGGCAGCTACTGGAAGGTTGTTGTGCTTTCTGGGTTCGAGTCCCACTGGTGGGTGTTGTCCAAAGATTGTTAATCTTCACTTGTGGTTTATGCAAGTATAGGCTTATAGCATGGACACGAGTTCTCTCACATTGACAGTGGCTTGATGAAAAGCACAGACTAACCTCACACTTATCTGGTGCCCTCGGGAAGTGGAGATATTTGAGATGTATATATATCTCAAAGTCTCTACTTCTTTTGTAGGGTCTGATGGTGCATTGGGTTAAAGCGTACTAGTTTTGGCAGCTACTGGAAGGTAGTTGTGCTTTCTGGGTTCGAGACCCACTGGTGGGTGTTGTCCAAGATTGTTAATCTTCACTTGTGGTTTATGCAAGTATAGGCTTATAGCATGGACACGAGTTCTCTCACATTGACAGTGGCTTGATGAAAAATGCAGACTAACCTCACACTTATCTGGTGCCCTCGGGAAGTGGAGATATTTGAGATGTATATATATCTCGAAGTCTCTACTTCTTTTGTAGGGTCTGATGGTGTAGTGGGTTAAAGTGTACTAGTTATGGCAGCTACTGGAAGGTAGTTGAGCTTTCAGGGTTCGAGTCCCACTGATGGGTGTTGTCCAAAGATTGTTAATCTTCACTTGTGGTTTATGCAAGTATAGGCTTATAGCATGGACACGAGTTCTCTCACATTGACAGAGGCTTGATGAAAAACGCAGACTAACCTCACACTTATCTGGTGCCCTCGGGAAGTGGAGATATTTGAGATGTATATATATCTTGAAGTCTCTACTTCTTTTGTAGTGTCTGATGGTGTAGTGGGTTAAAGCGTACTAGTTATGGCAGCTACTGGAAGGTAGTTGTTCTTTCTGGGTTCGAGTCCCACTGGTGGGTGTTGTCCAAAGATTGTTAATCTTCACTTGTGGTTTATGCAAGTATAGGCTTATAGCATGGACACGAGTTCTCTCACATTGACAGTGGCTTGATGAAAAACGCAGACTAACCTCACACTTATCTGGTGCCCTCGGGAAGTGGAGATATTTGAGATGTATATATATCTCGAAGTCTCTACTTCTTTTGTAGGGTCTGATGGTGCAGTGGGTTAAAGCGTACTAGTTATGGCAGCTACTGGAAGGTAGTTGTGCTTTCTGGGTTCGAATCCCACTGGTGGGTGTTGTCCAAGATTGTTAATCTTCACTTGTGGTTTATGCAAGTATAGGCTTATAGCATGGACACGAGTTCTCTCACATTGACAGTGGCTTGATGAAAAACGCAGACTAACCTCACACTTATCTGGTGCCCTCGGGAAGTGGAGATATTTGAGACGTATATATATCTGGAAGTCTCTACTTCTTTTGTAGGGTCTGATGGTGTAGTGGGTTAAAGCGTACTAGTTATGGCAGCTACTGGAAGGTAGTTGTGCTTTCTGGGTTCGAGTCCCACTGGTGGGTGTTGTCCAAAGATTGTTAATCTTCACTTGTGGTTTATGCAAGTATAGGCTTATAGAATGGACACGAGTTCTCTCACATTGACTGTGGCTTGATGAAAAATGCAGACTAACCTCACTTATCTGGTGCCCACGGGAAGTGGAGATATTTGAGATGTATATATATCTCGAAGTCTCTACTTCTTTTGTAGGGTCTGATGGTGCAGTGGGTTAAAGCGTACTAGTTATGGCAGCTACTGGAAGGTAGTTGTGCTTTCTGGGTTCGAGTCCCACTGGTGGGTGTTGTCCAAGATTGTTAATCTTCACTTGTGGTTTATGCAAGTATAGGCTTATAGCATGGACACGAGTTCTCTCACATTGACAGTGGCTTGATGAAAAACACAGACTAACCTCACACTTATCTGGTGCCCTCGGGAAGTGGAGATATTTGAGACGTATATATATCTGGAAGTCTCTACTTCTTTTGTAGGGTCTGATGGTGTAGTGGGTTAAAGCGTACTAGTTATGGCAGCTACTGGAAGGTAGTTGTGCTTTCTGGGTTCGAGTCCCACTGGTGGGTGTTGTCCAAAGATTGTTAATCTTCACTTGTGGTTTATGCAAGTATAGGCTTATAGAATGGACACGAGTTCTCTCACATTGACAGTGGCTTGATGAAAAATGCAGACTAACCTCACTTATCTGGTGCCCTCGGGAAGTGGAGATATTTGAGATGTATATATATCTCGAAGTCTCTACTTCTTTTGTAGGGTCTGATGGTGTAGTGGGTTAAAGCGTACTAGTTATGGCAGCTACTGGAAGGTAGTTGTGCTTTCTGGGTTCGAGTCCCACTGGTGGGTGTTGTCCAAAGATTGTTAATCTTCACTTGTGGTTTATGCAAGTATAGGCTTATAGAATGGACACGAGTTCTCTCACATTGACAGTGGCTTGATGAAAAATGCAGACTAACCTCACTTATCTGGTGCCCACGGGAAGTGGAGATATTTGAGATGTATATATATCTCGAAGTCTCTACTTCTTTTGTAGCGTCTTATGGTGTAGTGGGTTAAAACGTACTAGTTATGGCAGCTACTGGAAGGTAGTTGTGCTTTCTGGGTTCGAGTCCCACTGGTGGGTGTTGTCCAAAGATTGTTAATCTTCACTTGTGGTTTATGCAAGTATAGGCTTATAGCATGGACACGAGTTCTCTCACATTGACAGTGGCTTGATGAAAAATGCAGACTAACCTCACACTTATCTGGTGCCCTCGGGAAGTGGAGATATTTGAGATGTATATATATCTCGAAGTCTCTACTTCTTTTGTTGGGTCTGATGGTGTAGTGGGTTAAAGCGTACTAGTTATGGCAGCTACTGGAAGGTAGTTGTGCTTTCTGGGTACGAGTCCCACTGGTGGGTGTTGTCCAAAGATTGTTAATCTTCACTTGTGGTTTATGCAAGTATAGGCTGATAGCATGGACACGAGTTCTCTCACATTGACAGTGGCTTGATGAAAAACGCAGACTAACCTCACACTTATCTGGTGCCCTCGGGAAGTGGAGATATTTGAGATGTATATATATCTCGAAGTCTCTACTTCTTTTGTAGGGTCTGATGGTGCAGTGGGTTAAAGCGTACTAGTTATGGCAGCTACTGGAAGGTAGTTGTGCTTTCTGGGTTCGAGTCCCACTGGTGGGTGTTGTCCAAGATTGTTAATCTTCACTTGTGGTTTATGCAATTATAGGCTTATAGCATGGACACAAGTTCTCTCACATTGACAGTGGCTTGATGAGAAACGCAGACAAACCTCACACTTATCTGGTGCCCTCGGGAAGTGGAGATATTTGAGACGTATATATATCTGGAAGTCTCTACTTCTTTTGTAGGGTCTGATAGTGTAGTGGGTTAAAGCGTACTAGTTATGGCAACTACTGGAAGGTAGTTGTGCTTTCTGGGTTCGAGTCCCACTGGTGGGTGTTGTCCAAAGATTGTTAATCTTCACTTGTGGTTTATGCAAGTACAGGCTTATAGAATGGACACGAGTTCTCTCACATTGACAGTGGCTTGATGAATAATGCAGACTAACCTCACTTATCTGGTGCCCTCGGGAAGTTTAGATATTTGAGATGTATATATATCTCGAAGTCTCTACTTCTTTTGTAGGGTCTGATGGTGTAGTGGGTTAAAACGTACTAGTTATGGCAGCTACTGGAAGGTAGTTGTGCTTTCTGGGTTCGAGTCCCACTGGTGGGTGTTGTCCAAAGATTGTTAATCTTCACTTGTGGTTTATGCAAGTATAGGCTTATAGCATGGACACGAGTTCTCTCACATTGACAGTGGCTTGATGAAAAATGCAGACTAACCTCACACTTATCTGGTGCCCTCGGGAAGTGGAGATATTTGAGATGTATATATATCTCGAAGTCTCTACTTCTTTTGTTGGGACTGATGGTGTAGTGGGTTAAAGCGTACTAGTTATGGCAGCTACTGGAAGGTAGTTGTGCTTTCTGGGTACGAGTCCCACTGGTGGGTGTTGTCCAAAGATTGTTAATCTTCACTTGTGGTTTATGCAAGTATAGGCTTATAGCATGGACACGAGTTCTCTCACATTGACAGTGGCTTGATGAAAATTGCAGACTAACCTCACACTTATCTGGTGCCCTCGGGAAGTGGAGATATTTGATATGTATATATATATCGAAGTCTCTACTTCTTTTGTAGGGTCTGATGGTGCAGTGGGTTAAAGCGTACTAGTTATGGCAGCTACTGGAATGTAGTTGTGCTTTCTGGGTTCGAGTCCCACTGGTGGGTGTTGTCCAAAGATTGTTAATCTTCACTTGTGGTTTATGCAAGTATAGGCTTATAGCATGGACACAAGTTCTCTCACATTGACAGTGGCTTGATGAGAAACGCAGACAAACCTCACACTTATCTGGTGCCCTCGGGAAGTGGAGATATTTGAGACGTATATATATCTGGAAGTCTCTACTTCTTTTGTAGGGTCTGATAGTGTAGTGGGTTAAAGCGTACTAGTTATGGCAACTACTGGAAGGTAGTTGTGCTTTCTGGGTTCGAGTCCCACTGGTGGGTGTTGTCCAAAGATTGTTAATCTTCACTTGTGGTTTATGCAAGTACAGGCTTATAGAATGGACACGAGTTCTCTCACATTGACAGTGGCTTGATGAATAATGCAGACTAACCTCACTTATCTGGTGCCCTCGGGAAGTGGAGATATTTGAGATGTATATATATCTCGAAGTCTCTACTTCTTTTGTAGGGTCTGATGGTGTAGTGGGTTAAAACGTACTAGTTATGGCAGCTACTGGAAGGTAGTTGTGCTTTCTGGGTTCGAGTCCCACTGGTGGGTGTTGTCCAAAGATTGTTAATCTTCACTTGTGGTTTATGCAAGTATAGGCTTATAGCATGGACACGAGTTCTCTCACATTGACAGTGGCTTGATGAAAAATGCAGACTAACCTCACACTTATCTGGTGCCCTCGGGAAGTGGAGATATTTGAGACGTATATATATCTGGAGGTCTCTACTTCTTTTGTAGGGTCTGATGGTGTAGTGGGTTAAAGCGTACTAGTTATGGCAGCTACTGGAATGTAGTTGTGCTTTCTGGGTTCGAGTCCCACTGGTGGGTGTTGTCCAAAGATTGTTAATCTTCACTTGTGGTTTATGCAAGTATAGGCTTATAGAATGGACACGAGTTCTCTCACATTGACAGTGGCTTGATGAAAAATGCAGACTAACCTCACTTATCTGGTGCCCTCGGGAAGTGGAGATATTTGAGATGTATATATATCTCGAAGTCTCTACTTCTTTTGTAGGGTCTGATGGTGTAGTGGGTTAAAACGTACTAGTTATGGCAGCTACTGGAAGGTAGTTGTGCTTTCTGGGTTCGAGTCCCACTGGTGGGTGTTGTCCAAAGATTGTTAATCTTCACTTGTGGTTTATGCAAGTATAGGCTTATAGCATGGACACGAGTTCTCTCACATTGACAGTGGCTTGATGAAAAATGCAGACTAACCTCACACTTATCTGATGCCCTCAGGAGGTGGAGATATTTGAGATGTATATATATCTCGAAGTCTCTACTTCTTTTGTAGGTTCTGATGGTGTAGTGGGTTAAAGCGTACTAGGTATGGCAGCTACTGGAAGGTAGTTGTGCTTTCTGGGTTCGTGTCCCACTGGTGGGTGTTGTCCAAAGATTGTTAATCTTCACTTGTGGTTTATGCAAGTATAGGCTTATAGCATGGACACGAGTTCTCTCACATTGACAGTGGCTTGATGAAAAATGCAGACTAACCTCACACTTATCTGGTGCCCTCGGGAAGTGGAGATATTTGAGATGTATATATATCTCGAAGTCTCTACTTCTTTTGTAGGGTCTGATGGTGTAGTGTGTTAAAGCGTACTAGTTATGGCAGCTACTGGAAGGTTGTTGTGCTTTCTGGGTTCGAGTCCCACTGGTGGGTGTTGTCCAAAGATTGTTAATCTTCACTTGTGGTTTATGCAAGTATAGGCTTATAGCATGGACACGAGTTCTCTCACATTGACAGTGGCTTGATGAAAAGCGCAGACTAACCTCACACTTATCTGGTGCCCTCGGGAAGTGGAGATATTTGAGATGTATATATATCTCGAAGTCTCTACTTCTTTTGTAGGGTCTGATGGTGTATTGGGTTAAAGCGTACTAGTTTTGGCAGCTACTGGAAGGTAGTTGTGCTTTCTGGGTTCGAGACCCACTGGTGGGTGTTGTCCAAGATTGTTAATCTTCACTTGTGGTTTATGCAAGTATAGGCTTATAGCATGGACACGAGTTCTCTCACATTGACGGTGGCTTGATGAAAAACGCAGACTAACCTCACACTTATCTGGTGCCCTCGGGAAGTGGAGATATTTGATATGTATATATATCTCGAAGTCTCTACTTCTTTTGTAGGGTCTGATGGTGTATTGGGTTAAAGCGTACTAGTTATGGCAGCTACTGGAAGGTAGTTGTGCTTTCTGGGTTCAAGTCCCACTGGTTGGTGTTGTCCAAAGATTGTTAATCTTCACTTGTGGTTTATGCAAGTATAGGCTTATAGCATGGACACGAGTTCTCTCACATTGACAGTGGCTTGATGAAAAATGCAGACTAACCTCACACTTATCTGGTGCCCTCGGGAAGTGGAGATATTTGAGATGTATATATATCTCGAAGTCTCTACTTCTTTTGTTGGGTCTGATGGTGTAGTGGGTTAAAGCGTACTAGTTATGGCAGCTACTGGAAGGTAGTTGTGCTTTCTGGGTACGAGTCCCACTGGTGGGTGTTGTCCAAAGATTGTTAATCTTCACTTGTGGTTTATGCAAGTATAGGCTTATAGCATGGACACGAGTTCTCTCACATTGACAGTGGCTTGATGAAAAACGCAGACTAACCTCACACTTATCTGGTGCCCTCGGGAAGTGGAGATATTTGAGATGTATATATATCTCGAAGTCTCTACTTCTTTTGTAGGGTCTGATGGTGCAGTGGGTTAAAGCGTACTAGTTATGGCAGCTACTGGAAGGTAGTTGTGCTTTCTGGGTTCGAGTCCCACTGGTGGGTGTTGTCCAAGATTGTTAATCTTCACTTGTGGTTTATGCAAGTATAGGCTTATAGCATGGACACGAGTTCTCTCACATTGACAGTGGCTTGATGAAAAACGCAGACTAACCTCACACTTATCTGGTGCCCTCGGGAAGTGGAGATATTTGAGACGTATATATATCTGGAGGTCTCTACTTCTTTTGTAGGGTCTGATGGTGTAGTGGGTTAAAGCGTACTAGTTATGGCAGCTACTGGAATGTAGTTGTGCTTTCTGGGTTCGAGTCCCACTGGTGGGTGTTGTCCAAAGATTGTTAATCTTCACTTGTGGTTTATGCAAGTATAGGCTTATAGAATGGACACGAGTTCTCTCACATTGACAGTGGCTTGATGAAAAATGCAGACTAACCTCACTTATCTGGTGCCCTCGGGAAGTGGAGATATTTGAGATGTATATATATCTCGAAGTCTCTACTTCTTTTGTAGGGTCTGATGGTGCAGTGGGTTAAAACGTACTAGTTATGGCAGCTACTGGAAGGTAGTTGTGCTTTCTGGGTTCGAGTCCCACTGGTGGGTGTTGTCCAAAGATTGTTAATCTTCACTTGTGGTTTATGCAAGTATAGGCTTATAGCATGGACACGAGTTCTCTCACATTGACAGTGGCTTGATGAAAAATGCAGACTAACCTCACACTTATCTGGTGCCCTCGGGAAGTGGAGATATTTGAGATGTATATATATCTCGAAGTCTCTACTTCTTTTGTAGGGTCTGATGGTGTAGTGTGTTAAAGCGTACTAGTTATGGCAGCTACTGGAAGGTTGTTGTGCTTTCTGGGTTCGAGTCCCACTGGTGGGTGTTGTCCAAAGATTGTTAATCTTCACTTGTGGTTTATGCAAGTATAGGCTTATAGCATGGACACGAGTTCTCTCACATTGACAGTGGCTTGATGAAAAGCGCAGACTAACCTCACACTTATCTGGTGCCCTCGGGAAGTGGAGATATTTGAGATGTATATATATCTCGAAGTCTCTACTTCTTTTGTAGGGTCTGATGGTGCATTGGGTTAAAGCGTACTAGTTTTGGCAGCTACTGGAAGGTAGTTGTGCTTTCTGGGTTCGAGACCCACTGGTGGGTGTTGTCCAAGATTGTTAATCTTCACTTGTGGTTTATGCAAGTATAGGCTTATAGCATGGACACGAGTTCTCTCACATTGACAGTGGCTTGATGAAAAATGCAGACTAACCTCACACTTATCTGGTGCCCTCGGGAAGTGGAGATATTTGAGATGTATATATATCTCGAAGTCTCTACTTCTTTTGTAGGGTCTGATGGTGTAGTGGGTTAAAGTGTACTAGTTATGGCAGCTACTGGAAGGTAGTTGAGCCTTCTGGGTTCGAGTCCCACTGATGGGTGTTGTCCAAAGATTGTTAATCTTCACTTGTGGTTTATGCAAGTATAGGCTTATAGCATGGACACGAGTTCTCTCACATTGACAGAGGCTTGATGAAAAACGCAGACTAACCTCACACTTATCTGGTGCCCTCGGGAAGTGGAGATATTTGAGACGTATATATATCTGGAAGTCTCTACTTCTTTTGTAGGGTCTGATGGTGTAGTGGGTTAAAGCGTACTAGTTATGGCAGCTACTGGAAGGTAGTTGTGCTTTCTGGGTTCGAGTCCCACTGGTGGGTGTTGTCCAAAGATTGTTAATCTTCACTTGTGGTTTATGCAAGTATAGGCTTATAGAATGGACACGAGTTCTCTCACATTGACTGTGGCTTGATGAAAAATGCAGACTAACCTCACTTATCTGGTGCCCACGGGAAGTGGAGATATTTGAGATGTATATATATCTCGAAGTCTCTACTTCTTTTGTAGGGTCTGATGGTGCAGTGGGTTAAAGCGTACTAGTTATGGCAGCTACTGGAAGGTAGTTGTGCTTTCTGGGTTCGAGTCCCACTGGTGGGTGTTGTCCAAGATTGTTAATCTTCACTTGTGGTTTATGCAAGTATAGGCTTATAGCATGGACACGAGTTCTCTCACATTGACAGTGGCTTGATGAAAAACACAGACTAACCTCACACTTATCTGGTGCCCTCGGGAAGTGGAGATATTTGAGACGTATATATATCTGGAAGTCTCTACTTCTTTTGTAGGGTCTGATGGTGTAGTGGGTTAAAGCGTACTAGTTATGGCAGCTACTGGAAGGTAGTTGTGCTTTCTGGGTTCGAGTCCCACTGGTGGGTGTTGTCCAAAGATTGTTAATCTTCACTTGTGGTTTATGCAAGTATAGGCTTATAGAATGGACACGAGTTCTCTCACATTGACAGTGGCTTGATGAAAAATGCAGACTAACCTCACTTATCTGGTGCCCTCGGGAAGTGGAGATATTTGAGATGTATATATATCTCGAAGTCTCTACTTCTTTTGTTGGGTCTGATGGAGTAGTGGGTTAAAGCGTACTAGTTATGGCAGCTACTGGAAGGTAGTTGTGCTTTCTGGGTACGAGTCCCACTGGTGGGTGTTGTCCAAAGATTGTTAATCTTCACTTGTGGTTTATGCAAGTATAGGCTGATAGCATGGACACGAGTTCTCTCACATTGACAGTGGCTTGATGAAAAACGCAGACTAACCTCACACTTATCTGGTGCCCTCGGGAAGTGGAGATATTTGAGATGTATATATATCTCGAAGTCTCTACTTCTTTTGTAGGGTCTGATGGTGCAGTGGGTTAAAGCGTACTAGTTATGGCAGCTACTGGAAGGTTTTTGTGCTTTCTGGGTTCGAGTCCCACTGGTGGGTGTTGTCCAAGATTGTTAATCTTCACTTGTGGTTTATGCAAGTATAGGCTTATAGCATGGACACAAGTTCTCTCACATTGACAGTGGCTTGATGAGAAACGCAGACAAACCTCACACTTATCTGGTGCCCTCGGGAAGTGGAGATATTTGAGACGTATATATATCTGGAAGTCTCTACTTCTTTTGTAGGGTCTGATAGTGTAGTGGGTTAAAGCGTACTAGTTATGGCAACTACTGGAAGGTAGTTGTGCTTTCTTGGTTCGAGTCCCACTGGTGGGTGTTGTCCAAAGATTGTTAATCTTCACTTGTGGTTTATGCAAGTATAGGCTTATAGAATGGACACGAGTTCTCTCACATTGACAGTGGCTTGATGAAAAATGCAGACTAACCTCACACTTATCTGGTGCCCTCGGGAAGTGGAGATATTTGAGACGTATATATATCTGGAAGTCTCTACTTCTTTTGTAGGGTCTGATAGTGTAGTGGGTTAAAGCGTACTAGTTATGGCAACTACTGGAAGGTAGTTGTGCTTCTGGGTTCGAGTCCCACTGGTGGGTGTTGTCCAAAGATTGTTAATCTTCACTTGTGGTTTATGCAAGTATAGGCTGATAGCATGGACACGAGTTCTCTCACATTGACAGTGGCTTGATGAAAAACGCAGACTAACCTCACACTTATCTGGTGCCCTCGGGAAGTGGAGATATTTGAGATGTATATATATCTCGAAGTCTCTACTTCTTTTGTAGGGTCTGATGGTGCAGTGGGTTAAAGCGTACTAGTTATGGCAGCTACTGGAAGGTTTTTGTGCTTTCTGGGTTCGAGTCCCACTGGTGGGTGTTGTCCAAGATTGTTAATCTTCACTTGTGGTTTATGCAAGTATAGGCTTATAGCATGGACACAAGTTCTCTCACATTGACAGTGGCTTGATGAGAAACGCAGACAAACCTCACACTTATCTGGTGCCCTCGGGAAGTGGAGATATTTGAGACGTATATATATCTGGAAGTCTCTACTTCTTTTGTAGGGTCTGATAGTGTAGTGGGTTAAAGCGTACTAGTTATGGCAACTACTGGAAGGTAGTTGTGCTTTCTGGGTTCGAGTCCCACTGGTGGGTGTTGTCCAAAGATTGTTAATCTTCACTTGTGGTTTATGCAAGTATAGGCTTATAGAATGGACACGAGTTCTCTCACATTGACAGTGGCTTGATGAAAAATGCAGACTAACCTCACACTTATCTGGTGCCCTCGGGAAGTGGAGATATTTGAGATGTATATATATCTCGAAGTCTCTACTTCTTTTGTAGGGTCTGATGGTGTAGTGTGTTAAAGCGTACTAGTTATGGCAGCTACTGGAAGGTTGTTGTGCTTTCTGGGTTCGAGTCCCACTGGTGGGTGTTGTCCAAAGATTGTTAATCTTCACTTGTGGTTTATGCAAGTATAGGCTTATAGCATGGACACGAGTTCTCTCACATTGACAGTGGCTTGATGAAAAGCGCAGACTAACCTCACACTTATCTGGTGCCCTCGGGAAGTGGAGATATTTGAGATGTATATATATCTCAAAGTCTCTACTTCTTTTGTAGGGTCTGATGGTGCAGTGGGTTAAAGCGTACTAGTTATGGCAGCTACTGGAAGGTAGTTGTGCTTTCTGGGTTCGAGACCCACTGGTGGGTGTTGTCCAAGATTGTTAATCTTCACTTGTGGTTTATGCAAGTATAGGCTTATAGCATGGACACGAGTTCTCTCACATTGACGGTGGCTTGATGAAAAACGCAGACTAACCTCACACTTATCTGGTGCCCTCGGGAAGTGGAGATATTTGAGATGTATATATATCTCGAAGTCTCTACTTCTTTTGTAGGGTCTGATGGTGTATTGGGTTAAAGCGTACTAGTTATGGCAGCTACTGGAAGGTAGTTGAGCTTTCTGGGTTCGAGTCCCACTGATGGGTGTTGTCCAAAGATTGTTAATCTTCACTTGTGGTTTATGCAAGTATAGGCTTATAGCATGGACACGAGTTCTCTCACATTGACAGAGGCTTGATGAAAAACGCAGACTAACCTCACACTTATCTGGTGCCCTCGGGAAGTGGAGATATTTGAGATGTATATATATCTTGAAGTCTCTACTTCTTTTGTAGTGTCTGATGGTGTAGTGGGTTAAAGCGTACTAGTTATGGCAGCTACTGGAAGGTAGTTGTTCTTTCTGGGTTCGAGTCCCACTGGTGGGTGTTGTCCAAAGATTGTTAATCTTCACTTGTGGTTTATGCAAGTATAGGCTTATAGCATGGACACGAGTTCTCTCACATTGACAGTGGCTTGATGAAAAACGCAGACTAACCTCACACTTATCTGGTGCCCTCGGTAAGTGGAGATATTTGAGATGTATATATATCTCGAAGTCTCTACTTCTTTTGTAGGGTCTGATGGTGCAGTGGGTTAAAGCGTACTAGTTATGGCAGCTACTGGAAGGTAGTTGTGCTTTCTGGGTTCGAATCCCACTGGTGGGTGTTGTCCAAGATTGTTAATCTTCACTTGTGGTTTATGCAAGTATAGGCTTATAGCATGGACACGAGTTCTCTCACATTGACAGTGGCTTGATGAAAAACGCAGACTAACCTCACACTTATCTGGTGCCCTCGGGAAGTGGAGATATTTGAGACGTATATATATCTGGAAGTCTCTACTTCTTTTGTAGGGTCTGATGGTGTAGTGGGTTAAAGCGTACTAGTTATGGCAGCTACTGGAAGGTAGTTGTGCTTTCTGGGTTCGAGTCCCACTGGTGGGTGTTGTCCAACGATTGTTAATCTTCACTTGTGGTTTATGCAAGTATAGGCTTATAGAATGGACACGAGTTCTCTCACATTGACAGTGGCTTGATGAAAAATGCAGACTAACCTCACTTATCTGGTGCCCACGGGAAGTGGAGATATTTGAGATGTATATATATCTCGAAGTCTCTACTTCTTTTGTAGGGTCTGATGGTGTAGTGGGTTAAAGCGTACTAGTTATGGCAGCTACTGGAAGGTAGTTGTGCTTTCTGGGTTCGAGTCCCACTGGTGGGTGTTGTCCAAAGATTGTTAATCTTCACTTGTGGTTTATGCAAGTATAGGCTTATAGAATGGACACGAGTTCTCTCACATTGACAGTGGCTTGATGAAAAATGCAGACTAACCTCACTTATCTGGTGCCCTCGGGAAGTGGAGATATTTGAGATGTATATATATCTCGAAGTCTCTACTTCTTTTGTAGGGTCTGATGGTGTAGTGGGTTAAAACGTACTAGTTATGGCAGCTACTGGAAGGTAGTTGTGCTTTCTGGGTTCGAGTCCCACTGGTGGGTGTTGTCCAAAGATTGTTAATCTTCACTTGTGGTTTATGCAAGAATAGGCTTATAGCATGGACACGAGTTCTCTCACATTGACAGTGGCTTGATGAAAAATGCAGACTAACCTTACACTTATCTGGTGCCCTCGGGAAGTGGAGATATTTGAGATGTATATATATCTCGAAGTCTCTACTTCTTTTGTAGGGTCTGATGGTGTAGTGGGTTAAAGCGTACTAGTTATGGCAGCTACTGGAAGGTAGTTGTGCTTTCTGGGTTCGAGTCCCACTGGTGGGTGTTGTCCAAAGATTGTTAATCTTCACTTGTGGTTTATGCAAGTATAGGCTTATAGCATGGACACGAGTTCTCTCACATTGACAGTAGCTTGATGAAAAATGCAGACTAACCTCACACTTATCTGGTGCCCTCGGGAAGTGGATATATTTGAGATGTATATATATCTCGAAGTCTCTACTTCTTTTGTTGGGTCTGTTGGTGTAGTGGGTTAAAGCGTACTAGTTATGGCAGCTACTGGAAGGTAGTTGTGCTTTCTGGGTACGAGTCCCACTGGTGGGTGTTGTCCAAAGATTGTTAATCTTCACTTGTGGTTTATGCAAGTATAGGCTTATAGCATGGACACGAGTTCTCTCACATTGACAGTGGCTTGATGAAAAACGCAGACTAACCTCACACTTATCTGGTGCCCTCGGGAAGTGGAGATATTTGAGATGTATATATATCTCGAAGTCTCTACTTCTTTTGTAGGGTCTGATGGTGCAGTGGGTTAAAACGTACTAGTTATGGCAGCTACTGGAAGGTAGTGGTGCTTTCTGGGTTCGAGTCCCACTGGTGGGTGTTGTCCAAGATTGTTAATCTTCACTTGTGGTTTATGCAAGTATAGGCCTATAGCATGGACACGAGTTCTCTCACATTGACAGTAGCTTGATGAAAAACGCAGACTAACCTCACACTTATCTGGTGCCCTCGGGAAGTGGAGATATTTGAGACGTATATATATCTGGAAGTCTCTACTTCTTTTGTAGGGTCTGATGGTGTAGTGGGTTAAAGCGTACTAGTTATGGCAGCTACTGGAAGGTAGTTGTGCTTTCTGGGTTCGAGTCCCACTGGTGGGTGTTGTCCAAAGATTGTTAATCTTCACTTGTGGTTTATGCAAGTATAGGCTTATAGAATGGACACGAGTTCTCTCACATTGACAGTGGCTTGATGAAAAATGCAGACTAACCTCACTTATCTGGTGCCCTCGGGAAGTGGAGATATTTGAGATGTATATATATCTCGAAGTCTCTACTTCTTTTGTAGGGTCTGATGGTGTAGTGGGTTAAAACGTACTAGTTATGGCAGCTACTGGAAGGTAGTTGTGCTTTCTGGGTTCGAGTCCCACTGGTGGGTGTTGTCCAAAGATTGTTAATCTTCACTTGTGGTTTATGCAAGTATAGGCTTATAGCATGGACACGAGTTCTCTCACATTGACAGTGGCTTGATGAAAAATGAACACTAACCTTACACTTATCTGGTTCCCTCGGGAAGTGGAGATATTTGAGATGTATGTATATCTCGAAGTCTCTACTTCTTTTGTAGGGTCTGATGGTGCAGTGGGTTAAAGCGTACTAGTTATGGCAGCTACTGGAAGGTAGTTGTGCTTTCTGGGTTCGAGTCCCACTGGTGGGTGTTGTCCAAGATTGTTAATCTTCACTTGTGGTTTATGCAAGTATAGGCTTATAGCATGGACACGAGTTCTCTCACATTGACAGTGGCTTGATGAAAAACGCAGACTAACCTTACACTTATCTGGTGCCCTCGGGAAGTGGAGATATTTGAGATGTATATATATCTCAAAGTCTCTACTTCTTTTGTAGGGTCTGATGGTGTAGTGGGTTAAAGCGTACTAGTTATGGCAACTACTGGAAGGTTGTTGTGCTTTCTGGGTTCGAGTCCCACTGGTGGGTGTTGTCCAAAGATTGTTAATCTTCACTTGTGGTTTATGCAAGTATAGGCTTATAGAATGGACACGAGTTCTCTCACATTGACAGTGGCTTGATGAAAAATGCAGACTAACCTCACTTATCTGGTGCCCTCGGGAAGTGGAGATATTTGAGATGTATATATATCTCGAAGTCTCTACTTCTTTTGTAGGGTCTGATGGTGTAGTGGGTTAAAACGTACTAGTTATGGCAGCTACTGGAAGGTAGTTGTGCTTTCTGGGTTCGAGTCCCACTGGTGGGTGTTGTCCAAAGATTGTTAATCTTCACTTGTGGTTTATGCAAGTATAGGCTTATAGCATGGACACGAGTTCTCTCACATTGACAGTGGCTTGATGAAAAATGCAGACTAACCTTACACTTATCTGGTGCCCTCGGGAAGTGGAGATATTTGAGATGTATATATATCTCGAAGTCTCTACTTCTTTTGTAGGGTCTGATGGTGTAGTGGGTTAAAGCGTACTAGTTATGGCAGCTACTGGAAGGTAGTTGTGCTTTCTGGGTTCAAGTCCCACTGGTGGGTGTTGTCCAAAGATTGTTAATCTTCACTTGTGGTTTATGCAAGTATAGGCTTATATCATGGACACGAGTTCTCTCACATTGACAGTGGCTTGATGAAAAATGCAGACTAACCTCACACTAATCTGGTGCCCTCGGGAAGTGGAGATATTTGAGATGTATATATATCTCGAAGTCTCTACTTCTTTTGTTGGGTCTGATGGTGTAGTGGGTTAAAGCGTACTAGTTATGGCAGCTACTGGAATGTAGTTGTGCTTTCTGGGTACGAGTCCCACTGGTGGGTGTTGTCCAAAGATTGTTAATCTTCACTTGTGGTTTATGCAAGTATAGGCTTATAGAATGGACACGAGTTCTCTCACATTGACAGTGGCTTGATGAAAAACGCAGACTAACCTCACACTTATCTGGTGCCCTCGGGAAGTGGAGATATTTGAGATGTATATATATCTCGAAGTCTCTACTTCTTTTGTAGGGTCTGATGGTGCAGTGGGTTAAAGCGTACTAGTTATGGCAGCTACTGGAAGGTAGTTGTGCTTTCTGGGTTCGAGTCCCACTGGTGGGTGTTGTCCAAGATTGTTAATCTTCACTTGTGGTTTATGCAAGTATAGGCTTATAGCATGGACACGAGTTCTCTCACATTGACAGTGGCTTGATGAAAAACGCAGACTAACCTCACACTTATCTGGTGCCCTCGGGAAGTGGAGATATTTGAGACGTATATATATCTGGAAGTCTCTACTTCTTTTGTAGGGTCTGATGGTGTAGTGGGTTAAAGCGTACTAGTTATGGCAGCTACTGGAAGGTAGTTGTGCTTTCTGGGTTCGAGTCCCACTGGTGGGTGTTCTCCAAAGATTGTTAATCTTCACTTGTGGTTTATGCAAGTATAGGCTTATAGAATGGACACGAGTTCTCTCACATTGACAGTGGCTTGATGAAAAATGCAGACTAACCTCACTTATCTGGTGCCCTCGGGAAGTGGAGATATTTGAGATGTATATATATCTCGAAGTCTCTACTTCTTTTGTAGGGTCTGATGGTGTAGTGGGTTAAAACGTACTAGTTATGGCAGCTACTGGAAGGTAGTTGTGCTTTCTGGGTTCGAGTCCCACTGGTGGGTGTTGTCCAAGATTGTTAATCTTCACTTGTGGTTTATGCAAGTATAGGCTTATAGCATGAACACGAGTTCTCTCACATTGACAGTGGCTAGATGAAAAACGCAGACTAACCTCACACTTATCTGGTGCCCTTGGGAAGTGGAGATATTTGAGATGTATATATATCTCGAAGTCTGTACTTCTTTTGTAGGGTCTGATGGTGCAGTGGGTTAAAGCGTACTAGTTATGGCAGCTACTGGAAGGTAGTTGTGCTTTCTGGGTTCGAGTCCCACTGGTGGGTGTTGTCCAAGATTGTTAATCTTCACTTGTGGTTTATGCAAGTATAGGCTTATAGCATGGACACGAGTTCTCTCACATTGACAGTGGCTTGATGAAAAACGCAGACTAACCTCACACTTATCTAGTGCCCTCGGGAAGTGGAGATATTTGAGACGTATATATATCTGGAAGTCTCTACTTCTTTTGTAGGGTCTGATGGTGTAGTGGGTTAAAGCGTACTAGTTATGGCAGCTACTGGAAGGTAGTTGTGCTTTCTGGGTTCGAGTCCGACTGGTGGGTGTTGTCCAAAGATTGTTAATCTTCACTTGTGGTTTATGCAAGTATAGGCTTATAGAATGGACACGAGTTCTCTCACATTGACAGTGGCTTGATGAAAAATGCAGACTAACCTCACTTATCTGGTGCCCTCGGGAAGTGGAGATATTTGAGACGTATATATATCTCGAAGTCTCTACTTCTTTTGTAGGGTCTGATGGTGTAGTGGGTTAAAACATACTAGTTATGGCAGCTACTGGAAGGTAGTTGTGCTTTCTGGGTTCGAGTCCCACTGGTGGGTGTTGTCCAAAGATTGTTAATCTTCACTTGTGGTTTATGCAAGTATAGGCTTATAGCATGGACACGAGTTCTCTCACATTGACAGTGGCTTGATGAAAAATGCAGACTAACCTCACACTTATCTGGTGCCCTCGGGAAGTGGAGATATTTGAGATGTATATATATCTCGAAGTCTCTACTTCTTTTGTTGGGTCTGATGGTGTAGTGGGTTAAAGCGTACTAGTTATGGCAGCTACTGGAAGGTAGTTGTGCTTTCTGGGTACGAGTCCCACTGGTGGGTGTTGTCCAAAGATTGTTAATCTTCACTTGTGGTTTATGCAAGTATAGGCTTATAGCATGGACACGAGTTCTCTCACATTGACAGTGGCTTGATGAAAAACGCAGACTAACCTCACACTTATCTGGTGCCCTCGGGAAGTGGAGATATTTGAGACGTATATATATCTGGAGGTCTCTACTTCTTTTGTAGGGTCTGATGGTGTAGTGGGTTAAAGCGTACTAGTTATGGCAGCTACTGGAATGTAGTTGTGCTTTCTGGGTTCGAGTCCCACTGGTGGGTGTTGTCCAAAGATTGTTAATCTTCACTTGTGGTTTATGCAAGTATAGGCTTATAGAATGGACACGAGTTCTCTCACATTGACAGTGGCTTGATGAAAAATGCAGACTAACCTCACTTATCTGGTGCCCTCGGGAAGTGGAGATATTTGAGATGTATATATATCTCGAAGTCTCTACTTCTTTTGTAGGGTCTGATGGTGTAGTGGGTTAAAACGTACTAGTTATGGCAGCTACTGGAAGGTAGTTGTGCTTTCTGGGTTCGAGTCCCACTGGTGGGTGTTGTCCAAAGATTGTTAATCTTCACTTGTGGTTTATGCAAGTATAGGCTTATAGCATGGACACGAGTTCTCTCACATTGACAGTGGCTTGATGAAAAATGCAGACTAACCTCACACTTATCTGATGCCCTCAGGAGGTGGAGATATTTGAGATGTATATATATCTCGAAGTCTCTACTTCTTTTGTAGGTTCTGATGGTGTAGTGGGTTAAAGCGTACTAGGTATGGCAGCTACTGGAAGGTAGTTGTGCTTTCTGGGTTCGAGTCCCACTGGTGGGTGTTGTCCAAAGATTGTTAATCTTCACTTGTGGTTTATGCAAGTATAGGCTTATAGCATGGACACGAGTTCTCTCACATTGACAGTGGCTTGATGAAAAATGCAGACTAACCTCACTTATCTGGTGCCCTCGGGAAGTGGAGATATTTGAGATGTATATATATCTCGAAGTCTCTACTTCTTTTGTAGGGTCTGATGGTGTAGTGGGTTAAAACGTACTAGTTATGGCAGCTACTGGAAGGTAGTTGTGCTTTCTGGGTTCGAGTCCCACTGGTGGGTGTTGTCCAAAGATTGTTAATCTTCACTTGTGGTTTATGCAAGTATAGGCTTATAGCATGGACACGAGTTCTCTCACATTGACAGTGGCTTGATGAAAAATGCAGACTAACCTTACACTTATCTGGTGCCCTCGGGAAGTGGAGATATTTGAGATGTATATATATCTCGAAGTCTCTACTTCTTTTGTAGGGTCTGATGGTGTAGTGGGTTAAAGCGTACTAGTTATGGCAGCTACTGGAAGGTAGTTGTGCTTTCTGGGTTCAAGTCCCACTGGTGGGTGTTGTCCAAAGATTGTTAATCTTCACTTGTGGTTTATGCAAGTATAGGCTTATATCATGGACACGAGTTCTCTCACATTGACAGTGGCTTGATGAAAAATGCAGACTAACCTCACACTAATCTGGTGCCCTCGGGAAGTGGAGATATTTGAGATGTATATATATCTCGAAGTCTCTACTTCTTTTGTTGGGTCTGATGGTGTAGTGGGTTAAAGCGTACTAGTTATGGCAGCTACTGGAATGTAGTTGTGCTTTCTGGGTACGAGTCCCACTGGTGGGTGTTGTCCAAAGATTGTTAATCTTCACTTGTGGTTTATGCAAGTATAGGCTTATAGAATAGACACGAGTTCTCTCACATTGACAGTGGCTTGATGAAAAACGCAGACTAACCTCACACTTATCTGGTGCCCTCGGGAAGTGGAGATATTTGAGATGTATATATATCTCGAAGTCTCTACTTCTTTTGTAGGGTCTGATGGTGCAGTGGGTTAAAGCGTACTAGTTATGGCAGCTACTGGAAGGTAGTTGTGCTTTCTGGGTTCGAGTCCCACTGGTGGGTGTTGTCCAAGATTGTTAATCTTCACTTGTGGTTTATGCAAGTATAGGCTTATAGCATGGACACGAGTTCTCTCACATTGACAGTGGCTTGATGAAAAACGCAGACTAACCTCACACTTATCTGGTGCCCTCGGGAAGTGGAGATATTTGAGACGTATATATATCTGGAAGTCTCTACTTCTTTTGTAGGGTCTGATGGTGTAGTGGGTTAAAGCGTACTAGTTATGGCAGCTACTGGAAGGTAGTTGTGCTTTCTGGGTTCGAGTCCCACTGGTGGGTGTTCTCCAAAGATTGTTAATCTTCACTTGTGGTTTATGCAAGTATAGGCTTATAGAATGGACACGAGTTCTCTCACATTGACAGTGGCTTGATGAAAAATGCAGACTAACCTCACTTATCTGGTGCCCTCGGGAAGTGGAGATATTTGAGATGTATATATATCTCGAAGTCTCTACTTCTTTTGTAGGGTCTGATGGTGTAGTGGGTTAAAACGTACTAGTTATGGCAGCTACTGGAAGGTAGTTGTGCTTTCTGGGTTCGAGTCCCACTGGTGGGTGTTGTCCAAGATTGTTAATCTTCACTTGTGGTTTATGCAAGTATAGGCTTATAGCATGAACACGAGTTCTCTCACATTGACAGTGGCTAGATGAAAAACGCAGACTAACCTCACACTTATCTGGTGCCCTTGGGAAGTGGAGATATTTGAGATGTATATATATCTCGAAGTCTGTACTTCTTTTGTAGGGTCTGATGGTGCAGTGGGTTAAAGCGTACTAGTTATGGCAGCTACTGGAAGGTAGTTGTGCTTTCTGGGTTCGAGTCCCACTGGTGGGTGTTGTCCAAGATTGTTAATCTTCACTTGTGGTTTATGCAAGTATAGGCTTATAGCATGGACACGAGTTCTCTCACATTGACAGTGGCTTGATGAAAAACGCAGACTAACCTCACACTTATCTAGTGCCCTCGGTAAGTGGAGATATTTGAGACGTATATATATCTGGAAGTCTCTACTTCTTTTGTAGGGTCTGATGGTGTAGTGGGTTAAAGCGTACTAGTTATGGCAGCTACTGGAAGGTAGTTGTGCTTTCTGGGTTCGAGTCCGACTGGTGGGTGTTGTCCAAAGATTGTTAATCTTCACTTGTGGTTTATGCAAGTATAGGCTTATAGAATGGACACGAGTTCTCTCACATTGACAGTGGCTTGATGAAAAATGCAGACTAACCTCACTTATCTGGTGCCCTCGGGAAGTGGAGATATTTGAGACGTATATATATCTCGAAGTCTCTACTTCTTTTGTAGGGTCTGATGGTGTAGTGGGTTAAAACGTACTAGTTATGGCAGCTACTGGAAGGTAGTTGTGCTTTCTGGGTTCGAGTCCCACTGGTGGGTGTTGTCCAAAGATTGTTAATCTTCACTTGTGGTTTATGCAAGTATAGGCTTATAGCATGGACACGAGTTCTCTCACATTGACAGTGGCTTGATGAAAAATGCAGACTAA
Source organism: Procambarus clarkii (assembly GCF_040958095.1). Classification (NCBI taxonomy): domain Eukaryota; kingdom Metazoa; phylum Arthropoda; class Malacostraca; order Decapoda; family Cambaridae; genus Procambarus; species Procambarus clarkii. The sequence goes on from NW_027189164.1 coordinate 275,048, forward strand.
CCTCACACTTATCAGGTGCCCTCGGGAAGTGGAGATATTTGAGATGTATATATATCTCGAAGTCTCTACTTCTTTTGTTGGGTCTGATGGTGTAGTGGGTTAAAGCGTACTAGTTATGGCAGCTACTGGAAGGTAGTTGTGCTTTCTGGGTACGAGTCCCACTGGTGGGTGTTGTCCAAAGATTGTTAATCTTCACTTGTGGTTTATGCAAGTATAGGCTTATAGCATGGACACGAGTTCTCTCACATTGACAGTGGCTTGATGAAAAACGCAGACTAACCTCACACTTATCTGGTGCCCTCGGGAAGTGGAGATATTTGAGACGTATATATATCTGGAGGTCTCTACTTCTTTTGTAGGGTCTGATGGTGTAGTGGGTTAAAGCGTACTAGTTATGGCAGCTACTGGAATGTAGTTGTGCTTTCTGGGTTCGAGTCCCACTGGTGGGTGTTGTCCAAAGATTGTTAATCTTCACTTGTGGTTTATGCAAGT
>NW_027189164.1:276039-309158 GCF_040958095.1 Procambarus clarkii
ATATCTTTGGACAACACCCACCAGTGGGACTCGAACCCAGAAAGCACAACTACCTTCCAGTAGCTGGCATAACTAGTATGCTTTAACCCACTACACCATCACACCTTACAAAACAAGTAGATAGTTCGAGATATATATCCCAAACATCTCCACTTCCCGAAAGCACCAGATGAGTGTGGGGTCAGTCTGCATTTTCCATCAAGCCACTGTCAATGTGAGAGAACTCGTGTCCAGCTTATAAGCCTATACTTGCATAAACCACAAGTGAAGATTAATAATCTTTGGACAACACCCACCAGTGGGACTCGAACCCAAAAGCACAACTACCTTCCAGTAGCTGACATAACTAGTATGCTTTAACCCACTACACCATCAGACCTTACAAAAGAAGTAGATAGTTCGAGATATATATCCCAAACATCTCCACTTCCCGAAGGCACCAGATGAGTGTGGGGTCAGTCTGCATTTTCCATCAAGCCACTGTCAATGTGAGAGAACTCGTGTCCAGCTTATAAGCCTATACTTGCATAAACCACAAGTGAAGATTAATAATCTTTGGACAACACCCACCAGTGGGACTCGAACCCAGAAAGCACAACTACCTTCCAGTAGCTAACATAACTAGTATGCTTTAACCCACTACACCATCAGACCTTACAAAAGAAGTAGATAGTTCGAGATATATATCCCAAACATCTCCACTTCCCGAAGGCACCAGATGAGTGTGGGGTCAGTCTGCATTTTCCATCAAGCCACTGTCAATGTGAGAGAACTCGTGTCCAGCTTATAAGCCTATACCTGCATAAACCACAAGTGAAGATTAATATTCTTTGGACAACACCCACCAGTGGGACTCGAACCCAGAAAGCACAACTACCTTCCAGTAGCTGGCATAACTAGTATGCTTTAACCCACTACACCATCACACCTTACAAAACAAGTAGATAGTTCGAGATATATATCCCAAACATCTCCACTTCCCGAAAGCACCAGATGAGTGTGGGGTCAGTCTGCATTTTCCATCAAGCCACTGTCAATGTGAGAGAACTCGTGTCCAGCTTATAAGCCTATACTTGCATAAACCACAAGTGAAGATTAATAATCTTTGGACAACACCCACCAGTGGGACTCGAACCCAAAAAGCACAACTACCTTCCAGTAGCTGACATAACTAGTATGCTTTAACCCACTACACCATCAGACCTTACAAAAGAAGTAGATAGTTCGAGATATATATCCCAAACATCTCCACTTCCCGAAGGCACCAGATGAGTGTGGGGTCAGTCTGCATTTTCCATCAAGCCACTGTCAATGTGAGAGAACTCGTGTCCAGCTTATAAGCCTATACTTGCATAAACCACAAGTGAAGATTAATAATCTTTGGACAACACCCACCAGTGGGACTCGAACCCAGAAAGCACAACTACCTTCCAGTAGCTAACATAACTAGTATGCTTTAACCCACTACACCATCAGATCTTACAAAAGAAGTAGATAGTTCGAGATATATATCCCAAACATCTCCACTTCCCGAAGGCACCAGATGAGTGTGGGGTCAGTCTGCATTTTCCATCAAGCCACTGTCAATGTGAGAGAACTCGTGTCCAGCTTATAAGCCTATACTTGCATAAACCACAAGTGAAGATTAATAATCTTTGGACAACACCCACCAGTGGGACTCGAACCCAGAAAGCACAACTACCTTCCAGTAGCTGGCATAACTAGTATGCTTTAACCCACTACACCATCAGACCTTACAAAAGAAGTAGATAGTTCGAGATATATATCCCAAACATCTCCACTTCCCGAAGGCACCAGATGAGTGTGGGGTCAGTCTGCATTTTCCATCAAGCCACTGTCAATGTGAGAGAACTCGTGTCCAGCTTATAAGCCTATACTTGCATAAACCACAATTGAAGATTAATAATCTTTGGACAACACCCACCAGTGGGACTCGAACCCAGAAAGCACAACTACCTTCCAGTAGCTGGCATAACTAGTATGCTTTAACCCACTACACCATCACACATTACAAAAGAAGTAGATAGTTCGAGATATATATCCCAAACATCTCCACTTCCCGAAGGCACCAGATGAGTGTGGGGTCAGTCTGCATTTTCCATCAAGCCACTGTCAATGTGAGAGAACTCGTGTCCAGCTTATAAGCCTATACTTGCATAAACCACAAGTGAAGATTAATATTCTTTGGACAACACCCACCAGTGGGACTCGAACCCAGAAAGCACAACTACCTTCCAGTAGCTGGCATAACTAGTATGCTTTAACCCACTACACCATCACACCTTACAAAAGAAGTAGATAGTTCGAGATATATATCCCAAACATCTCCACTTCCCGAAAGCACCAGATGAGTGTGGGGTCAGTCTGCATTTTCCATCAAGCCACTGTCAATGTGAGAGAACTCGTGTCCAGCTTATAAGCCTATACTTGCATAAACCACAAGTGAAGATTAATAATCTTTGGACAACACCCACCAGTGGGACTCGAACCCAGAAAGCACAACTACCTTCCAGTAGCTGGCATAACTAGTATGCTTTAACCCACTACACCATCAGACCTTTCAAAAGAAGTAGATAGTTCGAGATATATATCCCAAACATCTCCACTTCCCGAAGGCACCAGATGAGTGTGGGGTCAGTCTGCATTTTCCATCAAGCCACTGTCAATGTGAGAGAACTCGTGTCCAGCTTATAAGCCTATACCTGCATAAACCACAAGTGAAGATTAATAATCTTTGGACAACACCGACCAGTGGGACTCGAACCCAGAAAGCACAACTACCTTCCAGTAGCTGGCATAACTAGTATGCTTTAACCCACTACACCATCAGACCTTACAAAAGAAGTAGATAGTTCGAGATATGTATCCCAAACATCTCCACTTCCCGAAGGCACCAGATGAGTGTGGGGTCAGTCTGCATTTTCCATCAAGCCACTGTCAATGTGAGAGAACTCGTGTCCAGCTTATAAGCCTATACCTGCATAAACCACAAGTGAAGATTAATATTCTTTGGACAACACCCACCAGTGGGACTCGAACCCAGAAAGCACAACTACCTTCCAGTAGCTGGCATAACTAGTATGCTTTAACCCACTACACCATCACACCTTACAAAACAAGTAGATAGTTCGAGATATATATCCCAAACATCTCCACTTCCCGAAAGCACCAGATGAGTGTGGGGTCAGTCTGCATTTTCCATCAAGCCACTGTCAATGTGAGAGAACTCGTGTCCAGCTTATAAGCCTATACTTGCATAAACCACAAGTGAAGATTAATAATCTTTGGACAACACCCACCAGTGGGACTCGAACCCAAAAAGCACAACTACCTTCCAGTAGCTGACATAACTAGTATGCTTTAACCCACTACACCATCAGACCTTACAAAAGAAGTAGATAGTTCGAGATATATATCCCAAACATCTCCACTTCCCGAAGGCACCAGATGAGTGTGGGGTCAGTCTGCATTTTCCATCAAGCCACTGTCAATGTGAGAGAACTCGTGTCCAGCTTATAAGCCTATACTTGCATAAACCACAAGTGAAGATTAATAATCTTTGGACAACACCCACCAGTGGGACTCGAACCCAGAAAGCACAACTACCTTCCAGTAGCTAACATAACTAGTATGCTTTAACCCACTACACCATCAGATCTTACAAAAGAAGTAGATAGTTCGAGATATATATCCCAAACATCTCCACTTCCCGAAGGCACCAGATGAGTGTGGGGTCAGTCTGCATTTTCCATCAAGCCACTGTCAATGTGAGAGAACTCGTGTCCAGCTTATAAGCCTATACTTGCATAAACCACAAGTGAAGATTAATAATCTTTGGACAACACCCACCAGTGGGACTCGAATCCAGAAAGCACAAGTACCTTCCAGTAGCTGGCATAACTAGTATGCTTTAACCCACTACACCATCACACCTTACAAAAGAAGTAGATAGTTTGAGATATATATCCCAAACATCTCCACTTCCCGAAGGCACCAGATGAGTGTGGGGTCAGTCTGCATTTTCCATCAAGCCACTGTCAATGTGAGAGAACTCGTGTCCAGCTTATAAGCCTATACCTGCATAAACCACAAGTGAAGATTAATAATCTTTGGACAACACCGACCAGTGGGACTCGAACCCAGAAAGCACAACTACCTTCCAGTAGCTGGCATAACTAGTATGCTTTAACCCACTACACCATCAGACCTTACAAAAGAAGTAGCTAGTTCGAGATATGTATCCCAACATCTCCACTTCCCGAAGGCACCAGATGAGTGTGGGGTCAGTCTGCATTTTCCATCAAGCCACTGTCAATGTGAGAGAACTCGTGTCCAGCTTATAAGCCTATACCTGCATAAACCACAAGTGAAGATTAATATTCTTTGGACAACACCCACCAGTGGGACTCGAACCCAGAAAGCACAACTACCTTCCAGTAGCTGGCTTAACTAGTATGCTTTAACCCACTACACCATCACACCTTACAAAACAAGTAGATAGTTCGAGATATATATCCCAAACATCTCCACTTCCCGAAAGCACCAGATGAGTGTGGGGTCAGTCTGCATTTTCCACCAAGCCACTGTCAATGTGAGAGAACTCGTGTCCAGCTTATAAGCCTATACTTGCATAAACCACAAGTGAAGATTAATAATCTTTGGACAACACCCACCAGTGGGACTCGAACCCAAAAAGCACAACTACCTTCCAGTAGCTGACATAACTAGTATGCTTTAACCCACTACACCATCAGACCTTACAAAAGAAGTAGATAGTTCGAGATATATATCCCAAACATCTCCACTTCCCGAAGGCACCAGATGAGTGTGGGGTCAGTCTGCATTTTCCATCAAGCCACTGACAATGTGAGAGAACTCGTGTCCAGCTTATAAGCCTATACTTGCATAAACCACAAGTGAAGATTAATAATCTTTGGACAACACCCACCAGTGGGACTCGAACCCAGAAAGCACAACTACCTTCCAGTAGCTAACATAACTAGTATGCTTTAACCCACTACACCATCAGACCTTACAAAAGAAGTAGATAGTTCGAGATATATATCCCAAACATCTCCACTTCCCGAAGGCACCAGATGAGTGTGGGGTCAGTCTGCAATTTCCATCAAGCCACTGTCAATGTGAGAGAACTCGTGTCCAGCTTATAAGCCTATACTTGCATAAACCACAAGTGAAGATTAATAATCTTTGGACAACACCCACCAGTGGGACTGGAATCCAGAAAGCACAACTACCTTCCAGTAGCTGGCATAACTAGTATGCTTTAACCCACTACACCATCAGACCTTACAAAAGAAGTAGATAGTTCGAGATATATATCCCAAACATCTCCACTTCCCGAAGGCACCAGATGAGTGTGGGGTCAGTCTGCATTTTCCATCAAGCCACTGTCAATGTGAGAGAACTCGTGTCCAGCTTATAAGCCTATACTTGCATAAACCACAAGTGAAGATTAATAAACTTTGGACAACACCCACCAGTGGGACTCGAACCCAGAAAGCACAACTACCTTCCAGTAGCTGGCATAACTAGTATGCTTTAAACCACTACACCATCAGACCTTACAAAAGAAGTAGATAGTTCGAGATATATATCCCAAACATCTCCACTTCCCGAAGGCACCAGATGAGTGTGGGGTCAGTCTGCATTTTCCATCAAGCCACTGTCAATGTGAGAGAACTCGTGTCCAGCTTATAAGCCTATACTTGCATAAACCAGAAGTGAAGATTAATAATCTTTGGACAACACCCACCAGTGGGACTCGAACCCAGAAAGCACAACTACCTTCCAGTAGCTGGCATAACTAGTATGCTTTAACCCACTACACCATCAGACCTTACAAAAGAAGTAGATAGTTCGAGATATATATCCCAAACATCTCCACTTCCCGAAGGCACCAGATGAGTGTGGGGTCAGTCTGAATTTTCCATCAAGCCACTGTCAATGTGAGAGAACTCGTGTCCAGCTTATAAGCCTATACTTGCATAAACCACAAGTGAAGATTAATAATCTTTGGACAACACCCACCAGTGGGACTCGAACCCAGAAAGCACAACTACCTTCCAGTAGCTGGCATAACTAGTATGCTTTAACCCACTACACCATCAGACCTTTCAAAAGAAGTAGATAGTTCGAGATATATATCCAAAACATCTCCACTTCCCGAAGGCACCAGATGAGTCTGGGGTCAGTCTGCATTTTCCATCAAGCCACTGTCAATGTGAGAGAACTCGTGTCCACCTTATAAGCCTATACTTGCATAAACCACAAGTGAAGATTAATAATCTTTGGACAACACCCACCAGTGGGACTCGAACCCAGAAAGCACAACTACCTTCCAGTAGCTGGCATAACTAGTATGCTTTAACCCACTACACCATCAGACCTTACAAAAGAAGTAGATAGTTCGAGATATATATCCCAAACATCTCCACTTCCCGAAGGCACCAGATGAGTGTGGGGTCAGTCTGCATTTTCCATCAAGCCACTGTCAATGTGAGAGAACTCGTGTCCAGCTTATAAGCCTATACCTGCATAAACCACAAGTGAAGATTAATATTCTTTGGACAACACCCACCAGTGGGACTCGAACCCAGAAAGCACAACTACCTTCCAGTAGCTAACATAACTAGTATGCTTTAACCCACTACACCATCAGACCTTACAAAACAAGTAGATAGTTCGAGATATATATCCCAAACATCTCCACTTCCCGAAAGCACCAGATGAGTATGGGGTCAGTCTGCATTTTCCATCAAGCCACTGTCAATGTGAGAGAACTCGTGTCCAGCTTATAAGCCTATACTTGCATAAACCACAAGTGAAGATTAATAATCTTTGGACAACACCCACCAGTGGGACTCGAACCCAGAAAGCACAACTACCTTCCAGTAGCTGACATAACTAGTATGCTTTAACCCACTACACCATCAGACCTTACAAAAGAAGTAGATAGTTCGAGATATATATCCCAAACATCTCCACTTCCCGAAGGCACCAGATGAGTGTGGGGTCAGTCTGCATTTTCCATCAAGCCACTGTCAATGTGAGAGAACTCGTGTCCAGCTTATAAGCCTATACTTGCATAAACCACAAGTGAAGATTAATAATCTTTGGACAACACCCACCAGTGGGACTCGAATCCAGAAAGCACAACTACCTTCCAGTAGCTGGCATAACTAGTATGCTTTAACCCACTACACCATCAGACCTTACAAAAGAAGTAGATAGTTCGAGATATATATCCCAAACATCTCCACTTCCCGAAGGCACCAGATGAGTGTGGGGTCAGTCTGCATTTTCCATCAAGCCACTGTCAATGTGAGAGAACTCGTGTCCAGCTTATAAGCCTATACTTGCATAAACCAGAAGTGAAGATTAATAATCTTTGGACAACACCCACCAGTGGGACTCGAACCCAGAAAGCACAACTACCTTCCAGTAGCTGGCATAACTAGTATGCTTTAACCCACTACACCATCAGACCTTACAAAAGAAGTAGATAGTTCGAGATATATATCCCAAACATCTCCACTTCCCGAAGGCACCAGATGAGTGTGGGGTCAGTCTGCATTTTCCATCAAGCCACTGTCAATGTGAGAGAACTCGTGTCCAGCTTATAAGCCTATACTTGCATAAACCACAAGTGAAGATTAATAATCTTTGGACAACACCCACCAGTGGGACTCGAACCCAGAAAGCACAACTACCTTCCAGTAGCTGGCATAACTAGTATGCTTTAACCCACTACACCATCAGACCTTACAAAAGAAGTAGATAGTTCGAGATATATATCCCAAACATCTCCACTTCCCGAAGGCACCAGATGAGTGTGGGGTCAGTCTGCATTTACCATCAAGCCACTGTCAATGTGAGAGAACTCGTGTCCAGCTTATAAGCCTATACTTGCATAAACCACAATTGAAGATTAATAATCTTTGGACAACACCCACCAGTGGGACTCGAACCCAGAAAGCACAACTACCTTCCAGTAGCTGGCATAACTAGTATGCTTTAACCCACTACACCATCACACCTTACAAAAGAAGTAGATAGTTCGAGATATATATCCCAAACATCTCCACTTCCCGAAGGCACCAGATGAGTGTGGGGTCAGTCTGCATTTTCCATCAAGCCACTGTCAATGTGAGAGAACTCGTGTCCAGCTTATAAGCCTATACTTGCATAAACCACAAGTGAAGATTAATATTCTTTGGACAACACCCACCAGTGGGACTCGAACCCAGAAAGCACAACTACCTTCCAGTAGCTGGCATAACTAGTATGCTTTAACCCACTACACCATCACACCTTACAAAAGAAGTAGATAGTTCGAGATATATATCCCAAACATCTCCACTTCCCGAAAGCACCAGATGAGTGTGGGGTCAGTCTGCATTTTCCATCAAGCCACTGTCAATGTGAGAGAACTCGTGTCCAGCTTATAAGCCTATACTTGCATAAACCACAAGTGAAGATTAATAATCTTTGGACAACACCCACCAGTGGGACTCGAACCCAGAAAGCACAACTACCTTCCAGTAGCTGGCATAACTAGTATGCTTTAACCCACTACACCATCAGACCTTTCAAAAGAAGTAGATAGTTCGAGATATATATCCCAAACATCTCCACTTCCCGAAGGCACCAGATGAGTGTGGGGTCAGTCTGCATTTTCCATCAAGCCACTGTCAATGTGAGAGAACTCGTGTCCAGCTTATAAGCCTATACCTGCATAAACCACAAGTGAAGATTAATAATCTTTGGACAACACCGACCAGTGGGACTCGAACCCAGAAAGCACAACTACCTTCCAGTAGCTGGCATAACTAGTATGCTTTAACCCACTACACCATCAGACCTTACAAAAGAAGTAGATAGTTCGAGATATGTATCCCAAACATCTCCACTTCCCGAAGGCACCAGATGAGTGTGGGGTCAGTCTGCATTTTCCATCAAGCCACTGTCAATGTGAGAGAACTCGTGTCCAGCTTATAAGCCTATACCTGCATAAACCACAAGTGAAGATTAATATTCTTTGGACAACACCCACCAGTGGGACTCGAACCCAGAAAGCACAACTACCTTCCAGTAGCTGGCATAACTAGTATGCTTTAACCCACTACACCATCACACCTTACAAAACAAGTAGATAGTTCGAGATATATATCCCAAACATCTCCACTTCCCGAAAGCACCAGATGAGTGTGGGGTCAGTCTGCATTTTCCATCAAGCCACTGTCAATGTGAGAGAACTCGTGTCCAGCTTATAAGCCTATACTTGCATAAACCACAAGTGAAGATTAATAATCTTTGGACAACACCCACCAGTGGGACTCGAACCCAAAAAGCACAACTACCTTCCAGTAGCTGACATAACTAGTATGCTTTAACCCACTACACCATCAGACCTTACAAAAGAAGTAGATAGTTCGAGATATATATCCCAAACATCTCCACTTCCCGAAGGCACCAGATGAGTGTGGGGTCAGTCTGCATTTTCCATCAAGCCACTGTCAATGTGAGAGAACTCGTGTCCAGCTTATAAGCCTATACTTGCATAAACCACAAGTGAAGATTAATAATCTTTGGACAACACCCACCAGTGGGACTCGAACCCAGAAAGCACAACTACCTTCCAGTAGCTAACATAACTAGTATGCTTTAACCCACTACACCATCAGATCTTACAAAAGAAGTAGATAGTTCGAGATATATATCCCAAACATCTCCACTTCCCGAAGGCACCAGATGAGTGTGGGGTCAGTCTGCATTTTCCATCAAGCCACTGTCAATGTGAGAGAACTCGTGTCCAGCTTATAAGCCTATACTTGCATAAACCACAAGTGAAGATTAATAATCTTTGGACAACACCCACCAGTGGGACTCGAATCCAGAAAGCACAAGTACCTTCCAGTAGCTGGCATAACTAGTATGCTTTAACCCACTACACCATCACACCTTACAAAAGAAGTAGATAGTTTGAGATATATATCCCAAACATCTCCACTTCCCGAAGGCACCAGATGAGTGTGGGGTCAGTCTGCATTTTCCATCAAGCCACTGTCAATGTGAGAGAACTCGTGTCCAGCTTATAAGCCTATACCTGCATAAACCACAAGTGAAGATTAATAATCTTTGGACAACACCGACCAGTGGGACTCGAACCCAGAAAGCACAACTACCTTCCAGTAGCTGGCATAACTAGTATGCTTTAACCCACTACACCATCAGACCTTACAAAAGAAGTAGATAGTTCGAGATATGTATCCCAACATCTCCACTTCCCGAAGGCACCAGATGAGTGTGGGGTCAGTCTGCATTTTCCATCAAGCCACTGTCAATGTGAGAGAACTCGTGTCCAGCTTATAAGCCTATACCTGCATAAACCACAAGTGAAGATTAATATTCTTTGGACAACACCCACCAGTGGGACTCGAACCCAGAAAGCACAACTACCTTCCAGTAGCTGGCTTAACTAGTATGCTTTAACCCACTACACCATCACACCTTACAAAACAAGTAGATAGTTCGAGATATATATCCCAAACATCTCCACTTCCCGAAAGCACCAGATGAGTGTGGGGTCAGTCTGCATTTTCCACCAAGCCACTGTCAATGTGAGAGAACTCGTGTCCAGCTTATAAGCCTATACTTGCATAAACCACAAGTGAAGATTAATAATCTTTGGACAACACCCACCAGTGGGACTCGAACCCAAAAAGCACAACTACCTTCCAGTAGCTGACATAACTAGTATGCTTTAACCCACTACACCATCAGACCTTACAAAAGAAGTAGATAGTTCGAGATATATATCCCAAACATCTCCACTTCCCGAAGGCACCAGATGAGTGTGGGGTCAGTCTGCATTTTCCATCAAGCCACTGTCAATGTGAGAGAACTCGTGTCCAGCTTATAAGCCTATACTTGCATAAACCACAAGTGAAGATTAATAATCTTTGGACAACACCCACCAGTGGGACTCGAACCCAGAAAGCACAACTACCTTCCAGTAGCTAACATAACTAGTATGCTTTAACCCACTACACCATCAGACCTTACAAAAGAAGTAGATAGTTCGAGATATATATCCCAAACATCTCCACTTCCCGAAGGCACCAGATGAGTGTGGGGTCAGTCTGCAATTTCCATCAAGCCACTGTCAATGTGAGAGAACTCGTGTCCAGCTTATAAGCCTATACTTGCATAAACCACAAGTGAAGATTAATAATCTTTGGACAACACCCACCAGTGGGACTCGAATCCAGAAAGCACAACTACCTTCCAGTAGCTGGCATAACTAGTATGCTTTAACCCACTACACCATCAGACCTTACAAAAGAAGTAGATAGTTCGAGATATATATCCCAAACATCTCCACTTCCCGAAGGCACCAGATGAGTGTGGGGTCAGTCTGCATTTTCCATCAAGCCACTGTCAATGTGAGAGAACTCGTGTCCAGCTTATAAGCCTATACTTGCATAAACCACAAGTGAAGATTAATAAACTTTGGACAACACCCACCAGTGGGACTCGAACCCAGAAAGCACAACTACCTTCCAGTAGCTGGCATAACTAGTATGCTTTAAACCACTACACCATCAGACCTTACAAAAGAAGTAGATAGTTCGAGATATATATCCCAAACATCTCCACTTCCCGAAGGCACCAGATGAGTGTGGGGTCAGTCTGCATTTTCCATCAAGCCACTGTCAATGTGAGAGAACTCGTGTCCAGCTTATAAGCCTATACTTGCATAAACCAGAAGTGAAGATTAATAATCTTTGGACAACACCCACCAGTGGGACTCGAACCCAGAAAGCACAACTACCTTCCAGTAGCTGGCATAACTAGTATGCTTTAACCCACTACACCATCAGACCTTACAAAAGAAGTAGATAGTTCGAGATATATATCCCAAACATCTCCACTTCCCGAAGGCACCAGATGAGTGTGGGGTCAGTCTGAATTTTCCATCAAGCCACTGTCAATGTGAGAGAACTCGTGTCCAGCTTATAAGCCTATACTTGCATAAACCACAAGTGAAGATTAATAATCTTTGGACAACACCCACCAGTGGGACTCGAACCCAGAAAGCACAACTACCTTCCAGTAGCTGGCATAACTAGTATGCTTTAACCCACTACACCATCAGACCTTTCAAAAGAAGTAGATAGTTCGAGATATATATCCAAAACATCTCCACTTCCCGAAGGCACCAGATGAGTCTGGGGTCAGTCTGCATTTTCCATCAAGCCACTGTCAATGTGAGAGAACTCGTGTCCACCTTATAAGCCTATACTTGCATAAACCACAAGTGAAGATTAATAATCTTTGGACAACACCCACCAGTGGGACTCGAACCCAGAAAGCACAACTACCTTCCAGTAGCTGGCATAACTAGTATGCTTTAACCCACTACACCATCAGACCTTACAAAAGAAGTAGATAGTTCGAGATATATATCCCAAACATCTCCACTTCCCGAAGGCACCAGATGAGTGTGGGGTCAGTCTGCATTTTCCATCAAGCCACTGTCAATGTGAGAGAACTCGTGTCCAGCTTATAAGCCTATACCTGCATAAACCACAAGTGAAGATTAATATTCTTTGGACAACACCCACCAGTGGGACTCGAACCCAGAAAGCACAACTACCTTCCAGTAGCTAACATAACTAGTATGCTTTAACCCACTACACCATCAGACCTTACAAAACAAGTAGATAGTTCGAGATATATATCCCAAACATCTCCACTTCCCGAAAGCACCAGATGAGTATGGGGTCAGTCTGCATTTTCCATCAAGCCACTGTCAATGTGAGAGAACTCGTGTCCAGCTTATAAGCCTATACTTGCATAAACCACAAGTGAAGATTAATAATCTTTGGACAACACCCACCAGTGGGACTCGAACCCAGAAAGCACAACTACCTTCCAGTAGCTGACATAACTAGTATGCTTTAACCCACTACACCATCAGACCTTACAAAAGAAGTAGATAGTTCGAGATATATATCCCAAACATCTCCACTTCCCGAAGGCACCAGATGAGTGTGGGGTCAGTCTGCATTTTCCATCAAGCCACTGTCAATGTGAGGGAACTCGTGTCCAGCTTATAAGCCTATACTTGCATAAACCACAAGTGAAGATTAATAATCTTTGGACAACACCCACCAGTGGGACTCGAACCCAGAAAGCACAACTACCTTCCAGTAGCTAACATAACTAGTATGCTTTAACCCACTACACCATCAGACCTTACAAAAGAAGTAGATAGTTCGAGATATATATCCCAAACATCTCCACTTCCCGAAGGCACCAGATGAGTGTGGGGTCAGTCTGCATTTTCCATCAAGCCACTGTCAATGTGAGAGAACTCGTGTCCAGCTTATAAGCCTATACTTGCATAAACCACAAGTGAAGATTAATAATCTTTGGACAACACCCACCAGTGGGACTCGAATCCAGAAAGCACAACTACCTTCCAGTAGCTGGCATAACTAGTATGCTTTAACCCACTACACCATCAGACCTTACAAAAGAAGTAGATAGTTCGAGATATATATCCCAAACATCTCCACTTCCCGAAGGCACCAGATGAGTGTGGGGTCAGTCTGCATTTTCCATCAAGCCACTGTCAATGTGAGAGAACTCGTGTCCAGCTTATAAGCCTATACTTGCATAAACCAGAAGTGAAGATTAATAATCTTTGGACAACACCCACCAGTGGGACTCGAACCCAGAAAGCACAACTACCTTCCAGTAGCTGGCATAACTAGTATGCTTTAACCCACTACACCATCAGACCTTACAAAAGAAGTAGATAGTTCGAGATATATATCCCAAACATCTCCACTTCCCGAAGGCACCAGATGAGTGTGGGGTCAGTCTGAATTTTCCATCAAGCCACTGTCAATGTGAGAGAACTCGTGTCCAGCTTATAAGCCTATACTTGCATAAACCACAAGTGAAGATTAATAATCTTTGGACAACACCCACCAGTGGGACTCGAACCCAGAAAGCACAACTACCTTCCAGTAGCTGGCATAACTAGTATGCTTTAACCCACTACACCATCAGACCTTTCAAAAGAAGTAGATAGTTCGAGATATATATCCAAAACATCTCCACTTCCCGAAGGCACCAGATGAGTGTGGGGTCAGTCTGCATTTTCCATCAAGCCACTGTCAATGTGAGAGAACTCGTGTCCAGCTTATAAGCCTATACTTGCATAAACCACAAGTGAAGATTAATAATCTTTGGACAACACCCACCAGTGGGACTCGAACCCAGAAAGCACAACTACCTTCCAGTAGCTGGCATAACTAGTATGCTTTAACCCACTACACCATCAGACCTTACAAAAGAAGTAGATAGTTCGAGATATATATCCCAAACATCTCCACTTCCCGAAGGCACCAGATGAGTGTGGGGTCAGTCTGCATTTTCCATCAAGCCACTGTCAATGTGAGAGAACTCGTGTCCAGCTTATAAGCCTATACTTGCATAAACCACAAGTGAAGATTAATAATCTTTGGACAACACCCACCAGTGGGACTCGAACCCAGAAAGCACAACTACCTTCCATTAGCTGGCATAACTAGTATGCTTTAACCCACTACACCATCAGACCTTACAAAAGAAGTAGATAGTTCGAGATATATATCCCAAACATCTCCACTTCCCAAAGGCACCAGATGAGTGTGGGGTCAGTCTGCATTTTCCATCAAGCCACTGTCAATGTGAGAGAACTCGTGTCCAGCTTATAAGCCTATACTTGCATAAACCACAAGTGAAGATTAATAATCTTTGGACAACACCCACCAGTGGGACTCGAACCCAGAAAGCACAACTACCTTCCAGTAGCTGGCATAACTAGTATGCTTTAACCCACTACACCATCAGACCTTACAAAATAAGTAGATAGTTCGAGATATATATCCCAAACATCTCCACTTCCCGAAGGCACCAGATGAGTGTGGGGTCAGTCTGCATTTTCCATCAAGCCACTGTCAATGTGAGAGAACTCGTGTCCAGCTTATAAGCCTATACTTGCATAAACCACAAGTGAAGATTAATAATCTTTGGACAACACCCACCAGTGGGACTGGAACCCAGAAAGCACAACTACCTTCCAGTAGCTGGCATAACTAGTATGCTTTAACCCACTACACCATCAGACCTTACAAAAGAAGTAGATAGTTCGAGATATATATCCCAAACATCTCCACTTCCCGAAGGCACCAGATGAGTGTGGGGTCAGTCTGCATTTTCCATCAAGCCACTGTCAATGTGAGAGAACTCGTGTCCAGCTTATAAGCCTATACTTGCATAAACCACAATTGAAGATTAATAATCTTTGGACAACACCCACCAGTGGGACTTGAACCCAGAAAGCACAACTACCTTCCAGTAGCTGGCATAACTAGTATGCTTTAACCCACTACACCATCACACCTTACAAAAGAAGTAGATAGTTCGAGATATATATCCCAAACATCTCCACTTCCCGAAGGCACCAGATGAGTGTGGGGTCAGTCTGCATTTTCCATCAAGCCACTGTCAATGTGAGGGAACTCGTGTCCAGCTTATAAGCCTATACTTGCATAAACCACAAGTGAAGATTAATAATCTTTGGACAACACCCACCAGTGGGACTCGAACCCAGAAAGCACAACTACCTTCCAGTAGCTGGAATAACTAGTATGCTTTAACCCACTACACCATCAGACCTTACAAAAGAAGTAGATAGTTCGAGATATATATCCCAAACACCTCCACTTCCCGAAGGCACCAGATGAGTGTGGGGTCAGTCTGCATTTTCCATCAAGCCACTGTCAATGTGAGAGAACTCGTGTCCAGCTTATAAGCCTATACTTGCATAAACCACAAGTGAAGATTAATAATCTTTGGACAACACCCACCAGTGGGACTCGAACCCAGAAAGCACAACTACCTTCCAGTAGCTGGCATAACTAGTATGCTTTAACCCAATACACCTTCACACCTTACAAAAGAAGTAGATAGTTCGAGATATATATCCCAAACATCTCCACTTCCCGAAGGCACCAGATGAGTGTGGGGTCAGTCTGCATTTTCCATCAAGCCACTGTCAATGTGAGAGAACTCGTGTCCAGCTTATAAGCCTATACTTGCATAAACCACAAGTGAAGATTAATATTCTTTGGACAACACCCACCAGTGGGACTCGAACCCAGAAAGCACAACTACCTTCCAGTAGCTGGCATAACTAGTATGCTTTAACCCACTACACCATCAGACCTTACAAAAGAAGTAGATAGTTCGAGATATATATCCCAAACATCTCCACTTCCCGAAGGCACCAGATGAGTGTGGGGTCAGTCTGCATTTTCCATCAAGCCACTGTCAATCTGAGAGAACTCGTGTCCAGCTTATAAGCCTATACTTGCATAAACCACAAGTGAAGATTAATAATCTTTGGACAACACCCACCAGTGGGACTCGAACCCAGAAAGCACAACTACCTTCCAGTAGCTGGCATAACTAGTATGCTTTAACCCACTACACCATCAGACCTTACAAAAGAAGTATATAAGCTGGACACGAGTTCTCTCGCATTGACAGTGGCTTGATGGAAAATGCAGACTGACCCCACACTCATCTGGTGCCTTCGGGAAGTGGAGATGTTTGGGATATATATCTCGAACTATCTACTTCTTTTGTAAGGTCTGATGGTGTAGTGGGTTAAAGCATACTAGTTATGCCAGCTACTGGAAGGTAGTTGTGCTTTCTGGGTTCGAGTCCCACTGGTGGGTGTTGTCCAAAGATTATTAATCTTCACTTGTGGTTTATGCAAGTATAGGCTTATAAGCTGGACACGAGTTCTCTCACATTGACAGTGGCTTGATGGAAAATGCAGACTGACCCCACACTCATCTGGTGCCTTCGGGAAGTGGAGATGTTTGGGATATATATCTCGAACTATCTACTTCTTTTGTAAGGTCTGATGGTGTAGTGGGTTAAAGCATACTAGTTATGCCAGCTACTGGAAGGTAGTTGTGCTTTCTGGGTTCGAGTCCCACTGGTGGGTGTTGTCCAAAGATTATTAATCTTCACTTGTGGTTTATGCAAGTATAGGCTTATAAGCTGGACACGAGTTCTCTCACATAGACAGTGGCTTGATGGAAAATGCAGACTGACCCCACACTCATCTGGTGCCTTCGGGAAGTGGAGATGTTTGGGATATATATCTTGAACTATCTACTTCTTTTGTAAGGTCTGATGGTGTAGTGGGTTAAAGCATACTAGTTATGCCAGCTACTGGAAGGTAGTTGTGCTTTCTGGGTTCGAGTCCCACTGGTGGGTGTTGTCCAAAGATTATTAATCTTCACTTGTGGTTTATGCAAGTATAGGCTTATAAGCTGGACACGAGTTCTCTCACATTGACAGTGGCTTGATGGAAAATGCAGACTGACCCCACACTCATCTGGTGCCTTCGGGAAGTGGAGATGTTTGGGATATATATCTCGAACTATCTACTTCTTTTGTAAGGTCTGATGGTGTAGTGGGTTAAAGCATACTAGTTATGCCAGCTACTGGAAGGTAGTTGTGCTTTCTGGGTTCGAGTCCCACTGGTGGGTGTTGTCCAAAGATTATTAATCTTCACTTGTGGTTTATGCAAGTATAGGCTTATAAGCTGGACACGAATTCTCTCACATTGACAGTGGCTTGATGGAAAATGCAGACTGACCTCACACTCATCTGGTGCCTTCGGGAAGTGGAGATGTTTGGGATATATATCTCGAACTATCTACTTCTTTTGTAAGGTCTGATGGTGTAGTGGGTTAAAGCATACTAGTTATGCCAGCTACTGGAAGGTAGTTGTGCTTTCTGGGTTCGAGTCCCACTGGTGGGTGTTGTCCAAAGATTATTAATCTTCACTTTTGGTTTATGCAAGTATAGGCTTATAAGCAGGACACGAGTTCTCTCACATTGACAGTGGCTTGATGGAAAATGCAGACTGACCCCACACTCATCTGGTGCCTTCGGGAAGTGGAGATGTTTGGGATATATATCTCGAACTATCTACTTCTTTTGTAAGGTGTGATGGTGTAGTGGGTTAAAGCATACTAGTTATGCCAGCTACTGGAAGGTAGTTGTGCTTTCTGGGTTCGAGTCCCACTGGTGGGTGTTGTCCAAAGATTATTAATCTTCACTTGTGGTTTATGCAAGTATAGGCTTATAAGCTGGACACGAGTTCTCTCACATGGACAGTGGCTTGATGGAAAATGCAGACTGACCCCACACTCATCTGGTGCCTTCGGGAAGTGGAGATGTTTGGGATATATATCTCGAACTATCTACTTCTTTTGTAAGGTGTGATGGTGTAGTGGGTTAAAGCATACTAGTTATGCCAGCTACTGGAAGGTAGTTGTGCTTTCTGGGTTCGAGTCCCACTGGTGGGTGTTGTCCAAAGATTATTAATCTTCACTTGTGGTTTATGCAAGTATAGGCTTATTAGCTGGACACGAGTTCTCTCACATTGACAGTGGCTTGATGGAAAATGCAGACTGACCCCACACTCATCTGGTGCCTTCGGGAAGTGTAGATGTTTGGGATATGTATCTCGAACTATCTACTTCTTTTGTAAGGTCTGATGGTGTAGTGGGTTAAAGCATACTAGTTATGCCAGCTACTGGAAGGTAGTTGTGCTTTCTGGGTTCGAGTCCCACTGGTGGGTGTTGTCCAAAGATTATTAATCTTCACTTGTGGTTTATGCAAGTATAGGCTTATAAGCTGGACACGAGTTCTCTCACATTGACAGTGGCTTGATGGAAAATGCAGACTGACCCCACACTCATCTGGTGCCTTCGGGAAGTGGAGATGTTTGGGATATATATCTCGAACTATCTACTTCTTTTGTAAGGTCTGATGGTGTAGTGGGTTAAAGCATACTAGTTATGCCAGCTACTGGAAGGTAGTTGTGCTTTCTGGGTTCGAGTCCCACTGGTGGGTGTTGTCCAAAGATTATTAATCTTCACTTGTGGTTTATGCAAGTATAGGCTTATAAGCTGGACACGAATTCTCTCACAATGACAGTGGCTTGATGGAAAATGCAGACTGACCCCACACTCATCTGGTGCCTTCGGGAAGTGGAGATGTTTGGGATATATATCTCGAACTATCTACTTCTTTTGTAAGGTGTGATGGTGTAGTGGGTTAAAGCATACTAGTTATGCCAGCTACTGGAAGGTAGTTGTGCTTTCTGGGTTCGAGTCCCACTGGTGGGTGTTGTCCAAAGATTATTAATCTTCACTTTTGGTTTATGCAAGTATAGGCTTATAAGCAGGACACGAGTTCTCTCACATGGACAGTGGCTTGATGGAAAATGCAGACTGACCCCACACTCATCTGGTGCCTTCGGGAAGTGGAGATGTTTGGGATATATATCTCGAACTATCTACTTCTTTTGTAAGGTGTGATGGTGTAGTGGGTTAAAGCATACTAGTTATGCCAGCTACTGGAAGGTAGTTGTGCTTTCTGGGTTCGAGTCCCACTGGTGGGTGTTGTCCAAAGATTATTAATCTTCACTTGTGGTTTATGCAAGTATAGGCTTATTAGCTGGACACGAGTTCTCTCACATTGACAGTGGCTTGATGGAAAATGCAGACTGACCCCACACTCATCTGGTGCCTTCGGGAAGTGTAGATGTTTGGGATATATATCTCGAACTATCTACTTCTTTTGTAAGGTCTGATGGTGTAGTGGGTTAAAGCATACTAGTTATGCCAGCTACTGGAAGGTAGTTGTGCTTTCTGGGTTCGAGTCCCACTGGTGGGTGTTGTCCAAACATTATTAATCTTCACTTGTATTTTATGCAAGTATAGGCTTATAAGCTGGACACGAGTTCTCTCACATTGACAGTGGCTTGATGGAAAATGCAGACTGACCCCACACTCATCTGGTGCCTTCGGGAAGTGGAGATGTTTGGGATATATATCTCGAACTATCTACTTCTTTTGTAAGGTCTGATGGTGTAGTGGGTTAAAGCATACTAGTTATGCCAGCTACTGGAAGGTAGTTGTGCTTTCTGGGTTCGAGTCCCACTGGTGGGTGTTGTCCAAAGATTATTAATCTTCACTTGTGGTTTATGCAAGTATAGGCTTATAAGCTGGACACGAGTTCTCTCACATTGACAGTGGCTTGATGGAAAATGCAGACTGACCCCACACTCATCTGGTGCCTTCGGGAAGTGGAGATGTTTGGGATATATATCTCGAACTATCTACTTCTTTTGTAAGGTCTGATGGTGTAGTGGGTTAAAGCATACTAGTTATGCCAGCTACTGGAAGGTAGTTGTGCTTTCTGGGTTCGAGTCCCACTGGTGGGTGTTGCCCAAAGATTATTAATCTTCACTTGTGGTTTATGCAAGTATAGGCTTATAAGCTGGACACGAGTTCTCTCACATAGACAGTGGCTTGATGGAAAATGCAGACTGACCCCACACTCATCTGGTGCCTTCGGGAAGTGGAGATGTTTGGGATATATATCTTGAACTATCTACTTCTTTTGTAAGGTCTGATGGTGTAGTGGGTTAAAGCATACTAGTTATGCCAGCTACTGGAAGGTAGTTGTGCTTTCTGGGTTCGAGTCCCACTGGTGGGTGTTGTCCAAAGATTATTAATCTTCACTTGTGGTTTATGCAAGTATAGGCTTATAAGCTGGACACGAGTTCTCTCACATTGACAGTGGCTTGATGGAAAATGCAGACTGACCCCACACTCATCTGGTGCCTTCGGGAAGTGGAGATGTTTGGGATATATATCTCGAACTATCTACTTCTTTTGTAAGGTGTGATGGTGTAGTGGGTTAAAGCATACTAGTTATGCCAGCTACTGGAAGGTAGTTGTGCTTTCTGGGTTCGAGTCCCACTGGTGGGTGTTGTCCAAAGATTATTAATCTTCACTTGTGGTTTATGCAAGTATAGGCTTATAAGCTGGACTCGAGTTCTCTCACATGGACAGTGGCTTGATGGAAAATGCAGACTGACCCCACACTCATCTGGTGCCTTCGGGAAGTGGAGATGTTTGGGATATATATTTCGAACTATCTACTTCTTTTGTAAGGTCTGATGGTGTAGTGGGTTAAAGCATACTAGTTATGCCAGCTACTGGAAGGTAGTTGTGCTTTCTGGGTTCGAGTCCCACTGGTGGGTGTTGTCCAAAGATTATTAATCTTCACTTTTGGTTTATGCAAGTATAGGCTTATAAGCAGGACACGAGTTCTCTCACATTGACAGTGGCTTGATGGAAAATGCAGACTGACCCCACACTCATCTGGTGCCTTCGGGAAGTGGAGATGTTTGGGATATATATCTCGAACTATCTACTTCTTTTGTAAGGTGTGATGGTGTAGTGGGTTAAAGCATACTAGTTATGCCAGCTACTGGAAGGTAGTTGTGCTTTCTGGGTTCGAGTCCCACTGGTGGGTGTTGTCCAAAGATTATTAATCTTCACTTGTGGTTTATGCAAGTATAGGCTTATAAGCTGGACACGAGTTCTCTCACATGGACAGTGGCTTGATGGAAAATGCAGACTGACCCCACACTCATCTGGTGCCTTCGGGAAGTGGAGATGTTTGGGATATATATCTCGAACTATCTACTTCTTTTGTAAGGTGTGATGGTGTAGTGGGTTAAAGCATACTAGTTATGCCAGCTACTGGAAGGTAGTTGTGCTTTCTGGGTTCGAGTACCACTGGTGGGTGTTGTCCAAAGATTATTAATCTTCACTTGTGGTTTATGCAAGTATAGGCTTATTAGCTGGACACGAGTTCTCTCACATTGACAGTGGCTTGATGGAAAATGCAGACTGACCCCACACTCATCTGGTGCCTTCGGGAAGTGTAGATGTTTGGGATATGTATCTCGAACTATCTACTTCTTTTGTAAGGTCTGATGGTGTAGTGGGTTAAAGCATACTAGTTATGCCAGCTACTGGAAGGTAGTTGTGCTTTCTGGGTTCGAGTCCCACTGGTGGGTGTTGTCCAAAGATTATTAATCTTCACTTGTGGTTTATGCAAGTATAGGCTTATAAGCTGGACACGAGTTCTCTCACATTGACAGTGGCTTGATGGAAAATGCAGACTGACCCCACACTCATCTGGTGCCTTCGGGAAGTGGAGATGTTTGGGATATATATCTCGAACTATCTACTTCTTTTGTAAGGTCTGATGGTGTAGTGGGTTAAAGCATACTAGTTATGCCAGCTACTGGAAGGTAGTTGTGCTTTCTGGGTTCGAGTCCCACTGGTGGGTGTTGTCCAAAGATTATTAATCTTCACTTGTGGTTTATGCAAGTATAGGCTTATAAGCTGGACACGAATTCTCTCACAATGACAGTGGCTTGATGGAAAATGCAGACTGACCCCACACTCATCTGGTGCCTTCGGGAAGTGGAGATGTTTGGGATATATATCTCGAACTATCTACTTCTTTTGTAAGGTGTGATGGTGTAGTGGGTTAAAGCATACTAGTTATGCCAGCTACTGGAAGGTAGTTGTGCTTTCTGGGTTCGAGTCCCACTGGTGGGTGTTGTCCAAAGATTATTAATCTTCACTTTTGGTTTATGCAAGTATAGGCTTATAAGCAGGACACGAGTTCTCTCACATGGACAGTGGCTTGATGGAAAATGCAGACTGACCCCACACTCATCTGGTGCCTTCGGGAAGTGGAGATGTTTGGGATATATATCTCGAACTATCTACTTCTTTTGTAAGGTGTGATGGTGTAGTGGGTTAAAGCATACTAGTTATGCCAGCTACTGGAAGGTAGTTGTGCTTTCTGGGTTCGAGTCCCACTGGTGGGTGTTGTCCAAAGATTATTAATCTTCACTTGTGGTTTATGCAAGTATAGGCTTATTAGCTGGACACGAGTTCTCTCACATTGACAGTGGCTTGATGGAAAATGCAGACTGACCCCACACTCATCTGGTGCCTTCGGGAAGTGTAGATGTTTGGGATATATATCTCGAACTATCTACTTCTTTTGTAAGGTCTGATGGTGTAGTGGGTTAAAGCATACTAGTTATGCCAGCTACTGGAAGGTAGTTGTGCTTTCTGGGTTCGAGTCCCACTGGTGGGTGTTGTCCAAACATTATTAATCTTCACTTGTATTTTATGCAAGTATAGGCTTATAAGCTGGACACGAGTTCTCTCACATTGACAGTGGCTTGATGGAAAATGCAGACTGACCCCACACTCATCTGGTGCCTTCGGGAAGTGGAGATGTTTGGGATATATATCTCGAACTATCTACTTCTTTTGTAAGGTCTGATGGTGTAGTGGGTTAAAGCATACTAGTTATGCCAGCTACTGGAAGGTAGTTGTGCTTTCTGGGTTCGAGTCCCACTGGTGGGTGTTGTCCAAAGATTATTAATCTTCACTTGTGGTTTATGCAAGTATAGGCTTATAAGCTGGACACGAGTTCTCTCACATTGACAGTGGCTTGATGGAAAATGCAGACTGACCCCACACTCATCTGGTGCCTTCGGGAAGTGGAGATGTTTGGGATATATATCTCGAACTATCTACTTCTTTTGTAAGGTCTGACGGTGTAGTGGGTTAAAGCATACTAGTTATGCCAGCTACTGGAAGGTAGTTGTGCTTTCTGGGTTCGAGTCCCACTGGTGGGTGTTGCCCAAAGATTATTAATCTTCACTTGTGGTTTATGCAAGTATAGGCTTATAAGCTGGACACGAGTTCTCTCACATAGACAGTGGCTTGATGGAAAATGCAGACTGACCCCACACTCATCTGGTGCCTTCGGGAAGTGGAGATGTTTGGGATATATATCTTGAACTATCTACTTCTTTTGTAAGGTCTGATGGTGTAGTGGGTTAAAGCATACTAGTTATGCCAGCTACTGGAAGGTAGTTGTGCTTTCTGGGTTCGAGTCCCACTGGTGGGTGTTGTCCAAAGATTATTAATCTTCACTTGTGGTTTATGCAAGTATAGGCTTATAAGCTGGACACGAGTTCTTTCACATTGACAGTGGCTTGATGGAAAATGCAGACTGACCCCACACTCATCTGGTGCCTTCGGGAAGTGGAGATGTTTGGGATATATATCTCGAACTATCTACTTCTTTTGTAAGGTGTGATGGTGTAGTGGGTTAAAGCATACTAGTTATGCCAGCTACTGGAAGGTAGTTGTGCTTTCTGGGTTCGAGTCCCACTGGTGGGTGTTGTCCAAAGATTATTAATCTTCACTTGTGGTTTATGCAAGTATAGGCTTATAAGCTGGACACGAGTTCTCTCACATGGACAGTGGCTTGATGGAAAATGCAGACTGACCCCACACTCATCTGGTGCCTTCGGGAAGTGGAGATGTTTGGGATATATATCTCGAACTATCTACTTCTTTTGTAAGGTGTGATGGTGTAGTGGGTTAAAGCATACTAGTTATGCCAGCTACTGGAAGGTAGTTGTGCTTTCTGGGTTCGAGTCCCACTGGTGGGTGTTGTCCAAAGATTATTAATCTTCACTTGTGGTTTATGCAAGTATAGGCTTATTAGCTGGACACGAGTTCTCTCACATTGACAGTGGCTTGATGGAAAATGCAGACTGACCCCACACTCATCTGGTGCCTTCGGGAAGTGTAGATGTTTGGGATATATATCTCGAACTATCTACTTCTTTTGTAAGGTCTGATGGTGTAGTGGGTTAAAGCATACTAGTTATGCCAGCTACTGGAAGGTAGTTGTGCTTTCTGGGTTCGAGTCCCACTGGTGGGTGTTGTCCAAAGATTATTAATCTTCACTTGTGGTTTATGCAAGTATAGGCTTATAAGCTGGACACGAGTTCTCTCACATTGACAGTGGCTTGATGGAAAATGCAGACTGACCCCACACTCATCTGGTGCCTTCGGGAAGTGGAGATGTTTGGGATATATATCTCGAACTATCTACTTCTTTTGTAAGGTCTGATGGTGTAGTGGGTTAAAGCATACTAGTTATGCCAGCTACTGGAAGGTAGTTGTGCTTTCTGGGGTCGAGTCCCACTGGTGGGTGTTGTCCAAAGATTATTAATCTTCACTTGTGGTTTATGCAAGTATAGGCTTATAAGCTGGACACGAGTTCTCTCACATAGACAGTGGCTTGATGGAAAATGCAGACTGACCCCACACTCATCTGGTGCCTTCGGGAAGTGGAGATGTTTGGGATATATATCTTGAACTATCTACTTCTTTTGTAAGGTCTGATGGTGTAGTGGGTTAAAGCATACTAGTTATGCCAGCTACTGGAAGGTAGTTGTGCTTTCTGGGTTCGAGTCCCACTGGTGGGTGTTGTCCAAAGATTATTAATCTTCACTTGTGGTTTATGCAAGTATAGGCTTATAAGCTGGACACGAGTTCTCTCACATTGACAGTGGCTTGATGGAAAATGCAGACTGACCCCACACTCATCTGGTGCCTTCGGGAAGTGGAGATGTTTGGGATATATATCTCGAACTATCTACTTCTTTTGTAAGGTCTGATGGTGTAGTGGGTTAAAGCATACTAGTTATGCCAGCTACTGGAAGGTAGTTGTGCTTTCTGGGTTCGAGTCCCACTGGTGGGTGTTGTCCAAAGATTATTAATCTTCACTTGTGGTTTATGCAAGTATAGGCTTACAAGCTGGACACGAATTCTCTCACATTGACAGTGGCTTGATGGAAAATGCAGACTGACCTCACACTCATCTGGTGCCTTCGGGAAGTGGAGATGTTTGGGATATATATCTCGAACTATCTACTTCTTTTGTAAGGTCTGATGGTGTAGTGGGTTAAAGCATACTAGTTATGCCAGCTACTGGAAGGTAGTTGTGCTTTCTGGGTTCGAGTCCCACTGGTGGGTGTTGTCCAAAGATTATTAATCTTCACTTTTGGTTTATGCAAGTATAGGCTTATAAGCAGGACACGAGTTCTCTCACATTGACAGTGGCTTGATGGAAAATGCAGACTGACCCCACACTCATCTGGTGCCTTCGGGAAGTGGAGATGTTTGGGATATATATCTCGAACTATCTACTTCTTTTGTAAGGTGTGATGGTGTAGTGGGTTAAAGCATACTAGTTATGCCAGCTACTGGAAGGTAGTTGTGCTTTCTGGGTTCGAGTCCCACTGGTGGGTGTTGTCCAAAGATTATTAATCTTCACTTGTGGTTTATGCAAGTATAGGCTTATAAGCTGGACACGAGTTCTCTCACATGGACAGTGGCTTGATGGAAAATGCAGACTGACCCCACACTCATCTGGTGCCTTCGGGAAGTGTAGATGTTTGGGATATATATCTCGAACTATCTACTTCTTTTGTAAGGTCTGATGGTGTAGTGGGTTAAAGCATACTAGTTATGCCAGCTACTGGAAGGTAGTTGTGCTTTCTGGGTTCGAGTCCCACTGGTGGGTGTTGTCCAAAGATTATTAATCTTCACTTGTGGTTTATGCAAGTATAGGCTTATAAGCTGGACACGAGTTCTCTCACATTGACAGTGGCTTGATGGAAAATGCAGACTGACCCCACACTCATCTGGTGCCTTCGGAAAGTGGAGATGTTTGGGATATATATCTCGAACTATCTACTTCTTTTGTAAGGTCTGATGGTGTAGTGGGTTAAAGCATACTAGTTATGCCAGCTACTGGAAGGTAGTTGTGCTTTCTGGGTTCGAGTCCCACTGGTGGGTGTTGTCCAAAGATTATTAATCTTCACTTGTGGTTTATGCAAGTATAGGCTTATAAGCTGGACACGAATTCTCTCACAATGACAGTGGCTTGATGGAAAATGCAGACTGACCCCACACTCATCTGGTGCCTTCAGGAAGTGGAGATGTTTGGGATATATATCTCGAACTATCTACTTCTTTTGTAAGGTCTGATGGTGTAGTGGGTTAAAGCATACTAGTTATGCCAGCTACTGGAAGGTAGTTGTGCTTTCTGGGTTCGAGTCCCACTGGTGGGTGTTGTCCAAAGATTATTAATCTTCACTTTTGGTTTATGCAAGTATAGGCTTATAAGCAGGACACGAGTTCTCTCACATTGACAGTGGCTTGATGGAAAATGCAGACTGACCCCACACTCATCTGGTGCCTTCGGGAAGTGGAGATGTTTGGGATATATATTTCGAACTATCTACTTCTTTTGTAAGGTGTGATGGTGTAGTGGGTTAAAGCATACTAGTTATGCCAGCTACTGGAAGGTAGTTGTGCTTTCTGGGTTCGAGTCCCACTGGTGGGTGTTGTCCAAAGATTATTAATCTTCACTTGTGGTTTATGCAAATATAGGCTTATAAGCTGGACACGAGTTCTCTCACATGGACAGTGGCTTGATGGAAAATGCAGACTGACCCCACACTCATCTGGTGCCTTCGGGAAGTGGAGATGTTTGGGATATATATCTCGAACTATCTACTTCTTTTGTAAGGTGTGATGGTGTAGTGGGTTAAAGCATACTAGTTATGCCAGCTACTGGAAGGTAGTTGTGCTTTCTGGGTTCGAGTCCCACTGGTGGGTGTTGTCCAAAGATTATTAATCTTCACTTGTGGTTTATGCAAGTATAGGCTTATTAGCTGGACACGAGTTCTCTCACATTGACAGTGGCTTGATGGAAAATGCAGACTGACCCCACACTCATCTGGTGCCTTCGGGAAGTGGAGATGTTTGGGATATATATCTCGAACTATCTACTTCTTTTGTAAGGTCTGATGGTGTAGTGGGTTAAAGCATACTAGTTATGCCAGCTACTGGAAGGTAGTTGTGCTTTCTGGGTTCGAGTCCCACTGGTGGGTGTTGTCCAAAGATTATTAATCTTCACTTGTGGTTTATGCAAGTATAGGCTTATAAGCTGGACACGAGTTCTCTCACATAGACAGTGGCTTGATGGAAAATGCAGACTGACCCCACACTCATCTGGTGCCTTCGGGAAGTGGAGATGTTTGGGATATATATCTTGAACTATCTACTTCTTTTGTAAGGTCTGATGGTGTAGTGGGTTAAAGCATACTAGTTATGCCAGCTACTGGAAGGTAGTTGTGCTTTCTGGGTTCGAGTCCCACTGGTGGGTGTTGTCCAAAGATTATTAATCTTCACTTGTGGTTTATGCAAGTATAGGCTTATAAGCTGGACACGAGTTCTCTCACATTGACAGTGGCTTGATGGAAAATGCAGACTGACCCCACACTCATCTGGTGCCTTCGGGAAGTGGAGATGTTTGGGATATATATCTCGAACTATCTACTTCTTTTGTAAGGTGTGATGGTGTAGTGGGTTAAAGCATACTAGTTATGCCAGCTACTGGAAGGTAGTTGTGCTTTCTGGGTTCGAGTCCCACTGGTGGGTGTTGTCCAAAGATTATTAATCTTCACTTGTAGTTTATGCAAGTATAGGCTTATAAGCTGGACACGAGTTCTCTCACATGGACAGTGGCTTGATGGAAAATGCAGACTGACCCCACACTCATCTGGTGCCTTCGGGAAGTGGAGATGTTTGGGATATATATCTCGAACTATCTACTTCTTTTGTAAGGTGTGATGGTGTAGTGGGTTAAAGCATACTAGTTATGCCAGCTACTGGAAGGTAGTTGTGCTTTCTGGGTTCGAGTCCCACTGGTGGGTGTTGTCCAAAGATTATTAATCTTCACTTGTGGTTTATGCAAGTATAGGCTTATTAGCTGGACACGAGTTCTCTCACATTGACAGTGGCTTGATGGAAAATGCAGACTGACCCCACACTCATCTGGTGCCTTCGGGAAGTGTAGATGTTTGGGATATATATCTTGAACTATCTACTTCTTTTGTAAGGTCTGATGGTGTAGTGGGTTAAAGCATACTAGTTATGCCAGCTACTGGAAGGTAGTTGTGCTTTCTGGGTTCGAGTCCCACTGGTGGGTGTTGTCCAAAGATTATTAATCTTCACTTGTGGTTTATGCAAGTATAGGCTTATAAGCTGGACACGAGTTCTCTCACATTGACAGTGGCTTGATGGAAAATGCAGACTGACCCCACACTCATCTGGTGCCTTCGGGAAGTGGAGATGTTTGGGATATATATCTCGAACTATCTACTTCTTTTGTAAGGTCTGATGGTGTAGTGGGTTAAAGCATACTAGTTATGCCAGCTACTGGAAGGTAGTTGTGCTTTCTGGGTTCGAGTCCCACTGGTGGGTGTTGTCCAAAGATTATTAATCTTCACTTGTGGTTTATGCAAGTATAGGCTTATAAGCTGGACACGAATTCTCTCACAATGACAGTGGCTTGATGGAAAATGCAGACTGACCCCACACTCATCTGGTGCCTTCGGGAAGTGGAGATGTTTGGGATATATATCTCGAACTATCTACTTCTTTTGTAAGGTCTGATGGTGTAGTGGGTTAAAGCATACTAGTTATGCCAGCTACTGGAAGGTAGTTGTGCTTTCTGGGTTCGAGTCCCACTGGTGGGTGTTGTCCAAAGATTATTAATCTTCACTTTTGGTTTATGCAAGTATAGGCTTATAAGCAGGACACGAGTTCTCTCACATTGACAGTGGCTTGATGGAAAATGCAGACTGACCCCACACTCATCTGGTGCCATCGGGAAGTGGAGATGTTTGGGATATATATTTCGAACTATCTACTTCTTTTGTAAGGTGTGATGGTGTAGTGGGTTAAAGCATACTAGTTATGCCAGCTACTGGAAGGTAGTTGTGCTTTCTGGGTTCGAGTCCCACTGGTGGGTGTTGTCCAAAGATTATTAATCTTCACTTGTGGTTTATGCAAATATAGGCTTATAAGCTGGACACGAGTTCTCTCACATGGACAGTGGCTTGATGGAAAATGCAGACTGACCCCACACTCATCTGGTGCCTTCGGGAAGTGTAGATGTTTGGGATATATATCTCGAACTATCTACTTCTTTTGTAAGGTGTGATGGTGTAGTGGGTTAAAGCATACTAGTTATGCCAGCTACTGGAAGGTAGTTGTGCTTTCTGGGTTCGAGTCCCACTGGTGGGTGTTGTCCAAAGATTATTAATCTTCACTTGTGGTTTATGCAAGTATAGGCTTATTAGCTGGACACGAGTTCTCTCACATTGACAGTGGCTTGATGGAAAATGCAGACTGACCCCACACTCATCTGGTGCCTTCGGGAAGTGTAGATGTTTGGGATATATATCTCGAACTATCTACTTCTTTTGTAAGGTCTGATGGTGTAGTGGGTTAAAGCATACTAGTTATGCCAGCTACTGGAAGGTAGTTGTGCTTTCTGGGTTCGAGTCCCACTGGTGGGTGTTGTCCAAACATTATTAATCTTCACTTGTGGTTTATGCAAGTATAGGCTTATAAGCTGGACACGAGTTCTCTCACATTGACAGTGGCTTGATGGAAAATGCAGACTGACCCCACACTCATCTGGTGCCTTTGGGAAGTGGAGATGTTTGGGATATATATCTCGAACTATCTACTTCTTTTGTAAGGTCTTATGGTGTAGTGGGTTAAAGCATACTAGTTATGCCAGCTACTGGAAGGTAGTTGTGCTTTCTGGGTTCGAGTCCCACTGGTGGGTGTTGTCCAAAGATTATTAATCTTCACTTGTGGTTTATGCAAGTATAGGCTTATAAGCTGGACACGAGTTCTCTCACATTGACAGTGGCTTGATGGAAAATGCAGACTGACCCCACACTCATCTGGTGCCTTCGGGAAGTGGAGATGTTTGGGATATATATCTCGAACTATCTACTTCTTTTGTAAGGTCTGATGGTGTAGTGGGTTAAAGCATACTAGTTATGCCAGCTACTGGAAGGTAGTTGTGCTTTCTGGGTTCGAGTCCCACTGGTGGGTGTTGTCCAAAGATTATTAATCTTCACTTGTGGTTTATGCAAGTATAGGCTTATAAGCTGGACACGAGTTCTCTCACATTGACAGTGGCTTGATGGAAAATGCAGACTGACCCCACACTCATCTGGTGCCTTCGGGAAGTGGAGATGTTTGGGATATATATCTCGAACTATCTACTTCTTTTGTAAGGTCTGATGGTGTAGTGGGTTAAAGCATACTAGTTATGCCAGCTACTGGAAGGTAGTTGTGCTTTCTGGGTTCGAGTCCCACTGGTGG
Source organism: Procambarus clarkii (assembly GCF_040958095.1). Taxonomy (NCBI): domain Eukaryota; kingdom Metazoa; phylum Arthropoda; class Malacostraca; order Decapoda; family Cambaridae; genus Procambarus; species Procambarus clarkii. Next base: position 307,179 of record NW_027189164.1, read on the forward strand.
GTGTTGTCCAAAGATTATTAATCTTCACTTGTGGTTTATGCAAGTATAGGCTTATAAGCTGGACACGAGTTCTCTCACATAGACAGTGGCTTGATGGAAAATGCAGACTGACCCCACACTCATCTGGTGCCTTCGGGAAGTGGAGATGTTTGGGATATATATCTTGAACTATCTACTTCTTTTGTAAGGTCTGATGGTGTAGTGGGTTAAAGCATACTAGTTATGCCAGCTACTGGAAGGTAGTTGTGCTTTCTGGGTTCGAGTCCCACTGGTGGGTGTTGTCCAAAGATTATTAATCTTCACTTGTGGTTTATGCAAGTATAGGCTTATAAGCTGGACACGAGTTCTCTCACATTGACAGTGGCTTGATGGAAAATGCAGACTGACCCCACACTCATCTGGTGCCTTCGGGAAGTGGAGATGTTTGGGATATATATCTCGAACTATCTACTTCTTTTGTAAGGTGTGATGGTGTAGTGGGTTAAAGCATACTAGTTATGCCAGCTACTGGAAGGTAGTTGTGCTTTCTGGGTTCGAGTCCCACTGGTGGGTGTTGTCCAAAGATTATTAATCTTCACTTGTAGTTTATGCAAGTATAGGCTTATAAGCTGGACACGAGTTCTCTCACATGGACAGTGGCTTGATGGAAAATGCAGACTGACCCCACACTCATCTGGTGCCTTCGGGAAGTGGAGATGTTTGGGATATATATCTCGAACTATCTACTTCTTTTGTAAGGTGTGATGGTGTAGTGGGTTAAAGCATACTAGTTATGCCAGCTACTGGAAGGTAGTTGTGCTTTCTGGGTTCGAGTCCCACTGGTGGGTGTTGTCCAAAGATTATTAATCTTCACTTGTGGTTTATGCAAGTATAGGCTTATTAGCTGGACACGAGTTCTCTCACATTGACAGTGGCTTGATGGAAAATGCAGACTGACCCCACACTCATCTGGTGCCTTCGGGAAGTGTAGATGTTTGGGATATATATCTTGAACTATCTACTTCTTTTGTAAGGTCTGATGGTGTAGTGGGTTAAAGCATACTAGTTATGCCAGCTACTGGAAGGTAGTTGTGCTTTCTGGGTTCGAGTCCCACTGGTGGGTGTTGTCCAAAGATTATTAATCTTCACTTGTGGTTTATGCAAGTATAGGCTTATAAGCTGGACACGAGTTCTCTCACATTGACAGTGGCTTGATGGAAAATGCAGACTGACCCCACACTCATCTGGTGCCTTCGGGAAGTGGAGATGTTTGGGATATATATCTCGAACTATCTACTTCTTTTGTAAGGTCTTGATGGTGTAGTGGGTTAAAGCATACTAGTTATGCCAGCTACTGGAAGGTAGTTGTGCTTTCTGGGTTCGAGTCCCACTGGTGGGTGTTGTCCAAAGATTATTAATCTTCACTTGTGGTTTATGCAAGTATAGGCTTATAAGGTGGACACGAGTTCTCTCACATTGACAGTGGCTTGATGGAAAATTCAGACTGACCCCACACTCATCTGGTGCCTTCGGGAAGTGGAGATGTTTGGGATATATATCTCGAACTATCTACTTCTTTTGTAAGGTCTGATGGTTTAGTGGGTTAAAGCCTACTAGTTATGCCAGCTACTGGAAGGTAGTTGTGCTTTCTGGGTTCGAGTCCCACTGGTGGGTGTTGTCCAAAGATTATTAATCTTCACTTGTGGTTTATGCAAGTATAGGCTTATAAGCTGGACACGAGTTCTCTCACATTGACAGTGGCTTGATGGAAAATGCAGACTGACCCCACACTCATCTGGTGCCTTCGGGAAGTGGAGATGTTTGGGATATATATCTCGAACTATCTACTTCTTTTGTAAGGTCTGATGGTGTAGTGGGTTAAAGCATACTAGTTATGCCAGCTACTGGAAGGTAGTTGTGCTTTCTGGGTTCGAGTCCCACTGGTGGGTGTTGTCCAAAGATTATTAATCTTCACTTGTGGTTTATGCAAGTATAGGCTTA